>NW_028318340.1:6832500-6986250 GCF_062004578.1 Staurois parvus
CCTGTTGGGGATCGTCCAGGATCACTCAAAAGTGCAGATCAGTCACTCCTTACCTCCGCCCACTGCTTCTAGAACTTTCTCCAAAGTTCTAGTGCAGAGAGACAGTCTGCAGACCCTCTCAGCTTCTGACCGACATTTGTCCCCTCTGACTGTTGCACCAGGCTGCTACTCAGCCTCTGACTAACGGTTGAAAGTTTTGCTCCCTCTAGCTACCTAGGAGGGTGCTACACAGATAGCAAGATTCCATGGCCATAGTTCATATTTCTACCCCCAATAGCATCATAAAACTGTAACAAACATGTCTCTGCCTTACAACTCCACAATTATATATTTTGCATTATGAAACATTAATTGGGGGCAGCGTGACAACATCATTCGGCTTTGTAAATGCCTCCTTCAGGTGGAAAACCCGCCACTTCTGATGGGACAATCTTACCATCATACTACTTGACATATCAAAACAACATTTGATTAAAGTGATTGTAAAGGTTCAAGTATTTTGTTTTTAATAACAAACATGTTATACTTACCTGCTCTGTGCAATGGTTCTGCTCCTTTCCCCCTTCCCTGGCGCTCCTGGCTCCTCCTGCCATCCAAGTGCCCCCATAGCAAGCTGCTTGCTATGATGGCACTTGTGTGGGCTGGATCCAAAGTCAGGCTGTGTGTGTCTATTGACAAACACAGTGCGGCTCAGCCCCGCCCCTGCTCCCCCCTCACTGGATTTTATTGACAGCCGCAAGAGCCAGTGAGGAAGGAGAGAGAGACCAGCCCCGCACAGCTCTGAATCGAGATCAGGCTCAGATAAGTATTTGTGGCGAGGGGCAGCTGCACATAAAACATTTTTTACCTTAATGCAAAGAATGTATTAAAGTAAAAAAAAGGCCTCTACAACCACTTTAAACATGCCACCAACCACGCAAAACCTGAATATCAGTGGCAGTTAGAGTTGGCCTTCAATGTGTACATGTTGTCACACAAGAGTGGAGCTTTTCAAAATCTAACTATAAATCATTAATCTTACATCTGCTAAACCTGCCAAAAAAAAGTTGAGTAGATTCAATGAGGATTTCCCATCTCGTGCTTTAGATCAACATATTTGTTCATACATGCAAAAAATGCAAAAACAAATATTTCTATGTGTATATCACACAAAGTAAATGGTTACCCTTTGTAATGTTGTATCCAAGAGGGAAAGAATGCAGAACAATGTCATCACTGACACAATTACAACTCACTTGTAATTTAGAGGCCCACTAAAAAAGGAAATGACCATATCCAATCTGAAGAGTCGTGTTGTCACATTCACAAACATGTTTAAGAAGAGGTATTTAGCTTCAAACACACATTTGCATTAGTTGTGTGAATGCCAGTCTTTGGTGTATGTGATCAGTCAATGACAGGACATTGGTCCCCTGCTGCAGCTTCTTCAGTAAACATTCTCCATCCAGGGTCACTCATTTACTAGCACCTAGGGAATTTGATGTCATTATTATCTTGATAAAGGAAACCTGGAGTGGGTTTGGTCGCTTGTATTTTATTTTGGAGGGTTTATACATTTATAAACTGCTATTGTATAGAATTTTGTTTATTGATATTGTATAGAATTATGTTTATTATTCGTATATAATCTTCATTTTTACAAAATTAAGATTTAATTGGGCACGTCTTTGGTTCGGTGTAAGTAGTGAATGCTGGGTTTTCTGTTAGCATCCCCATTACCAGCTCTGCTCTTGCCCAACAGTTAAACTATGCCTGCATGCCCAGCCACAACTGTGTGGGTTTACAAGTATAATAAAACTGCTGGACAACTGTTTTATTCCCGTGTTCCATACATGAAAATGCACACATGTATTACTCTAAGGCGCATGCTCATACATGTGGAAGATTTTAAGTGAACACTTCTGGTGCTGGGCTCACACAAGGCTGACAATGCATTTTGTCTGAAAAAAATGGACATAATGGATTAGCAGGTGGCATCACATGGTAATGTTATTAATTCAGACTAGCTGAAACTGGATAATTCAAATGCGTCTTATCTTTATACATCTACATGATTTCTTTAGTGTGCTTGTGTTATTTTGTGTTCAGTTGCATCTACTTTTGAAGTGTAAAATGATTATCATCAGTGCCAAGCAAGTCAAAAGTCCTACAGACGTATGTCCATTGCCGAAGCCAACAACCCTTCTACAGCATGTACGGTACATATTTGCTGCCTATCAGGTTCATTGAACCCTGTTATTGACATTAGTTCAGCCATATTAACTGCTCTATCATATAAATATGGCAGATCTCAGATTTCAAGAGCATGTGTGGGCAGTAGGGGCTTTGGTATTTGACTGATGAATGGCTGAGCATAGTGTGGGAAATGGCAGGGATTATTTGAAGAGAAGTCAAGGTCCTGAGTACAGCATGGGACAAGGATCCAAGGAGCTCCACAGCAACACAAGAATCAACAAACACCATTACAACCATGACAACAGTTCAAAGGCTTACTGATAAAACTCAGCATAACTGTTTAACTGGAAAGAGTATTTTCCCTAACTAACCCTAACTGTGGCTGCCCCAGCATACCTGCATAGGTAGTGTCCATTAGTGGTAAGTCCAGCATGGCAGGAATCTATGGCAATGGTGTCCCGACGAGTTGTGTTCCCAAGAGTAGACTACAAGTTCCAGCAGATCCCTTACATGGCAGCCATAATGTTGTTGCCCAAGCAGAAAACAGCAAGAGACTCTCAAGCTGCTCACTGGAGATCCCTCCAGGCCCAGGGGATCCAAACCCCTCTCCTTATATAAAAGACAGGAGGGCTGTACCTAGAAAAGCCTGGAAATTGAGCCCTGTGAAGGTTTAAAAAGCATTTACCCCTTCCCTCTGGCTAGGGCAGCCATGACTAACTAACTACAGCCTCTTTAGAAACATATGCAAGAAACCTTTAAGAAACCTGTTTAATGTGTATGTAAATTCATTGGAGTAGTAGGTTTGGATGACAATTTTAATGGCTTTCAAAAGAAATTGTTCAATTCAATGATGGCAAAATTGAATGGTCTGGTGGACAGTTTTTTTCAGAATTACGTTTTAACAATAATCTAACTGTGTAAGGCCAGCCTAAGCCTAAGCCATTCATTTCAAAGGGCTGCCCTATCCACAGGATATGCGGAGAAAGAAGCCCCCGACCCTTTTGTAATATTGTGCCGCACCAAACTGCGTGCATTTGCCAAAGCGTGGGAGTACCATTAAGAAATAATGGCAACACCACGTCTTCTAAAGAGCACAGTGTTCCTCTGCATGTTGGTATGTGAACTAAGCCTGAAGTGGGCAGCACAGTGGCTAAATGTTTAGCACTTCCACCTGGTAGTACTGGGGTCGTTGGTTTGAATCCCAACCATGGTGCCACCTGCCTGAAGTTTGCATGTTCTCCCTGTGCCTGCCTGGGTTTCCCCCAGGTATTCCAGTTTTCTTCCACACTCCAAATACATGCTGGCAGGTTAATTGGATCCTGTCTAAATTGGCCCTAGTATGTATATGTATGAATGTGAGTTAGGGACCTTAGATTGTATGCCCCTTGAGGGTTAGGGACTGATGTGAATGTACAATATATATGTAAAGTGCTGTGTAAATTGACGGTGCTATATAAGTACCTGAAATAAAAATAAATAAGTTTGGTATACACATACCCAAGGAGGTCCCTGCATCCATATTGCTTGTGTGAATGCAGATATCAGTGTTTTCTTTTTCTTGCCCAGTGCGCTGGATGAATGTGTGACTTTCACTGTGACAGCTAACCAACCACTAGAGGCTGATCACCAGTACAGCAGGCTTCAGGAGAATAGCGGTTCGGCAAAAACATTTTGTGATCAACAGTATAAAAATCACATCTAAATATGTTTTTAAGCCTAAGAAGAAAAGTAGAGTCTCTGAGACAATAGGCTCAGCCAGTTTAAATTCAAAGCTCTTATGCGTGGTTAGATTGTACCTTTTAGGAATAAATAACCGTGAAACAAAAGGATGATGCTATATTGTGAGTAACACAAACCTTATTATGTTAGCCGTAGCTATGTTATGCTTTAATAACATTTGGATGGCAGTTGTAGTATCTGAAGTCAGGAAGTGAACACCAGTCATGACTCATTATATGATTCAGCGGCTCATTAACTTGTGGACGCATGTTCTTCTTGTAAGATAAATTGTATATATCTCTTTTAGGTTTACTTATTTTTGGTAGCGTTGATGCGGCAAATTGCATATAAAGCATACAGTGCAATATGATATCCTGTGTAGGTAGGTATTGTGCCAGTCCCTGTCACTGAGCATCCTTTTACCTGTACATTTGTTAAGTGGCACATCTCTCCTAGCTTACTAAATTCACCATAACCATGTTGGAGGTATCTGCAGAACACAGGTAACAACAATTCAAAGACTTAACCACCAACACTTTAAAGCCCAACTCCAGTTTTAAATAAACACGAAAAAGAAGTATCCCAGGCCAAACAGAAAAGCAGCATTTGCTCTGGTACTTGCTGTGTGAGGTTGTCCCTTGCAGACTCACCATTCTAGCCATCTAGCACCGGTCTTTTTCCAGGTTGAATGACACCCAGTGTTATTCATCTCACTGCCCCGTAACCAACAATGGGCGTACAGGAGAATGCTGCAGTGTTCAGGAACTGTGCCATCAGAGGAAGAAGGGAAGAAGACCAGTGATTTATTTTATTTATTTCAGGTACAGGGGCGGACTGACAACTCATGGGGCCCCCTGGCAATAGGGGATCATGGGGCCCCTGTGTCCTTGCCCAGACTCAAAAATGCCTATGAAAAAGGTACCAGGGGCATCTCATGGGGCCCCCTACTGACCCCGGGCCCTCGGGCAGTGCCCGAGTTTCCAAATGGTCAGTCCGCCCCTGTTCAGGTACTTATATAGCGCCGTCAATTTACACTGCGCTTTACAAACATATATTGTACATTCACATCAGTCCCTAACCTTCTAAAGTCCCTAACTCACATTCATACATATACATACTAGGGCCAATTTACACAGGATCCAATTAACCTACCAGCATGTCTTTGTACTGTGGGAGGAAACCGGAGTACCCAGAGGAAACCCACGCAGTCACAGGGAGAACATGAAAACTCCAGGCAGATGGTGCCGGGGTTGGGATTCGAACCAGCGACCCTAGTACTGATGTTACATAACTAGTCCGAAGACCCTTGGAAATTACACAAATTACAAATAAAAGAGTAAGAAACCTGACGTTGAGCTTTAGGTCAAATATCTGGTTAAAGTAAACCCTCACCTTATAAAACAACCCTTTAATTTTAAAATAGAAATGAAATGCAAAACATTTATGTATAGATATAAAAAACATTATAAATAACTTTTTTCCCTTTTTGATAAGTGATCACATTTTCTCTGTTCTCAGCTGCACAAGAGGTGTGGTAGGAAAAACAGCAGATACTGAACTTCCCAGTGAATGGCTGTGTGGGGGGTTGGGGGGGCATGTGAGCAGAAGTCTGAGAGCACACGGAGTTCCCAGCACAGCTAGTGAAATGGTCACACCTTTCTCTCATGCCAAGTGTGGTCAGTTTTTGATAGGAAAGCAGAGGTACTGGCATGAAGACCAGGGATTTTTAACAAAGGAATTGATACAAAGAGAACAGGATCATTTTTCATACAAGTACATGGTAGAGCAGACACATATCAGGAATTTGAAATGCTGGGTTTACGTAACATCTTTTAAGTTCCCGGCCAATGTTTTTTAGCAGCACAAGCCCAACCTGAGCTTATTTGGGTGACAGTATTTTCATTTTTTTTATCTTTTTACTGCTGGGAGGCATGACAATTCTTAGAAAAAAGGGGCATAGGTAGCCCACCACTGTAACTTAAATGTTACCATTTCTCTTTAAAGGGTATGTATAGTGGTTAGTCATTTATTCAATGTGTTAGTTATGGTCAGGACTAAAAATGTAAATTTTAAAAAATATTTTTTCTACTTTTTGTTAATTAAGTTTTAAATATTGCTTGTAAATAATTTGTATTTTCATATCTAGGGGGATCCGAATCTCCTTATCACATGTTTTTCAGGCTATCCTTACTTCCTTTGAAGGAAAGGTCTGCTGTTTACAAAGTTCAATAGCTGCAAAATGTATGCACACAACTGAATGCATCAGAGCAGTGACTTATGCCCCCCCCTCCTGCTGTGCACAAGGGGCTTTATTTGAAGCGTCAGTAGGAGAGAGAGAACCTAAAGGCAAACAGCTTCTGTGAACTCTGTCTCATGGGTGCATAGTGTATTAGGTGTTTATTTGTAAAGAAAATATTTTTGTATAGAGATACTACTAAATCAGATTTAAAAAAATATTGTTGTAAACAATTTATAAATTTAAAAATAAAACTGACTCAAAACCAGTTTTACTTTAAAAGCGGATTCCAGCTTCTCCTTGATATTTGACCAGCGACTCTGTATGACTGATGTTGCTAAAATGCGGAGCTCATGATACCCCTCCTTATCTTACTGCCTACCTCTGAAGTTCAGTTGTATTTAGCAGCGGCTATTCCACTTCATTGTGCATGATGCCCAGCGTCACCTAAGCCCTTCATTGGTGGGAAGGCTGTCAGACAAACCCCTACAGAGGTCGTCATGATGGATACAGCTTCCTATGTGGGCATTACCAGCAGCCTTTAGACCACTCACCACTGAGAAAGCTGCAGCGACTACAGGAAAATGTAGTTCAGGTACCTTTTCTTTTTCCTACTGGCCCCCACAGACTAGAAGGGAAAAAGAAAATGCACAGTGATGCATCTGATACATATCTGGCAAAATATTCTGGAGTTCTACTTTAAGGGAGACTTTGCTTTAAAATAGAAATCTTCTCTCTGTTTCTTCTTTGTATTACAAAGAGATGTACCCCATTCTGCAACTTAAAAGTGGTGCACATTCAGGGAGCCATGTCACAGATTTTACTTGCAGCACCACCTTAAGGTGAACCCAGGTATTATAGTCTGACTAAAGTAATGGTTGTAATGGTGCCCACTCATTAAAGAGGCAATTTTCCCCTCAGGTTCCTATCTAGCACTGGCTCTGGTTGATTTTGGGTCGATTTTGTGGGTTGAGATATAAAAGGTTAATCCTGTTAAACTGGTACCAGGACAGATCTATGCCATTGTAAAGAAAAATGTAACAGCTCTAAGGATGTATGCACGCAGGTATCAAATGCAATATGCTCTCGTAAAAAAATGGCTTGTACTTTAGTTGCTTTTTATTATTTTTGCATGCTTCTTAGTCACTTTTCTTTGCTGTTGAGTTGGTGAAAGAATTACCTTGAGTTACTTCTTTACTGAGTTGCTTTTCCATACCAATGGACTAGCTTGGGAAAGTAAAGCAGTTCAGATGCAAACAAAAGCTCATGTAAATGAGCCATAATCAAAAAAGTGGTTGTCCACTGGTTAATAAACCAGTTCCATGATCTCATTTTATCCCTTTTAACAAAAGACTTGTCAGAAGACCAGTGCAGGTATCATAGAGATTCAAGAAATAGAATACATCAAATAATTTCTAAGAAACGCCCCCATAGACTTCTGCTGAGTCTTGACTGTGCTTCTTTATCCAGCACTCAAACAGTATATATAAGCAAAATCTTTTTCAAATAGAGTGGGAATGATTAGATGACCTGACAGGTTTTTATTGCTGTCTCTGCTCCTATTAGGGAGATTTACCCCTCTAATTGTACTGGTGACCATTGTCACCGAGAAAGACAGCAATAGGTAATGCAAAATGTTAGTGTGGTCCGCAGAACAACAGGTAAGGAGAAACGTTCCAATGGAGACATCTGTACCGAGGACAACTATCTAAGAAGGGAATTCCCCACACTTTGGGAAATGTCCTCTAATTTCTTGTTGGCTTTCTGGGCCAGGAAGTGAAGGGGAATTTTACCAGTGGTACACAGGCAGCAAAAATAATCTGCAAAGCATTTTAACCCGCCCTCACTCTAATCAAAAACCTAAAAAAAAGTTTTGGCTAGACATACACTTTAAAGGCAATCCTTAATACACACCCTAACCTAAAGCCAAAGTTTAGGTATGATTTTTTTTCATAGTTACAATGTAAGTATCTATATATCTCACACCTGACCAATCCTTGTGTAAGCTGCAATAACTGTTGTAGTCGCCACTATTACAGTGATAGCAACAGTCCTCCGGGTCCAGTGCAAAGTGACTGCTGTTCTCCATAATAACCAAAGGGGTTTGCTCGCTGTGCACTGCCATCATTCAGAGAGCCTTGTATTTGTTTCAATTTATTGGATGAGGTGGATATTGTGACGTCACCACCCTGCCTCTCCACCTTAATCAATACAAGGATTTCTATGAATGGTGTCAGTGCCGTATGAGTGTCCCCCAGTGTCTGCTATGTAGAGTTGGGACAATCAGAAAATAATCAAAAAAATACCACTTTCGAAGCGATTGTACGGTAATTTGATTGTTAGTACACAGTTTTTGTCCCCAATTATTCAAAGGGACAAGCATGAAAATTGTTTCATATGATTTTAGTTTAATCAGCACAGTTTTCATCCAAAAATACAATACAACACATTACATTATTTTAGAATATGTATTCTGTCATACAAGAAATTTCATAACGTTAGTAACCTCTTTACTTTTGGTATGAGACTAGTATGCAAAAAAACCCAATCATTCCTCCTATTCTCATCATGTGTACGGCGCTTTACACTGTGTTCTCAATTATTAGCCAAGTGAGTATTTTGACCAAATCATCTTTTTTTTGCATATTGTCCAACTCCAAGCTGTATAACCTTGAATGCCTATGGGATTTAAGCATATCAGTGATGTGTATTTGTGTATTGAGGGAGGGTGTGACTCAAGATTAACACCCTATACTAAGGTGTATATAATTATTAGGCAGCTTCTTTTCCTCAGGCAAAATGGGACAAAAAAGAGATTTAACTGACTCTGAAAAGTCAAAAATTTTAAAAAGTCTTTCAGAGGGTTGCAACACTCTTGAAATTGCTAAGATATTGGAGCGTGATCACAGAACCATCAAACATTTTGTTGCAAATAGTCAACAGGGTTGTAAGAAACGTGTTGAGAAAAAAATGAACTGTCAAAGATTTAAGAAGGCTCAAACATGAAGCTTCCAGGAACCCATTATTATCCAGTGCTGTCATATTCCAGAACAGAAACTTACCTGGAGTTCCCAGAAGTACAAGGTGTTCAGTGCTAAGAGACATGACCAAGGTAAGGAGGGCTGAAACCTGACCACCACTGAACAAAACACATAAACTGAAACATCTGGGCCAAGAAATAAACAGATTTTTCAAAGGTTTTATGGACTGATGAGATTAGAGTGACTCTTGACGGACCAGATGGATGGGCCAGCGAGGTGGAGGGAGGGTACTGGTATGAGCTGGTATTATTAAAGATGACTTAGCTGGACCTTTTTCAGTTGAAGATGAATTCAAAGTCAACTCCCAAACCTACTGCCAGTTTTTAGAAGACACTTTTCTCAAGCAACGGTAAAGGAAAAAGTCTGCATCTTTCTAGAGGACCATGATATTTATGCAGGACAAAGCTTCATTGTATGCATTAAAATACTCCACTGTGTAGCTAGCCAGTAAAGACCTTAAAGATGAAAGAATGGACCCCTTCTTCACCTGACCGAAACCCTACTGAGGATTGTTGGCCCTTCTTAAACCGGAGATTTATGGTAAAGGAAAACAGTACACCTCTCTGAACAGTGTCTGGGAGGCTGTGGTTGCTGCTGCACAAAAAGTTGATCGTCAGCAGACCAAGAAACTTACAGACTGCATGGATGGAAGGCTTAGGACTGTTATTGAAAGAAAGGCTATATTGGTCACTAATTTAAATTTTTTAAATGTCAGAAATATTTATTTGTAAATTTTGAGTTGTTTGTTTATTATTCTCAATTTAACAGATAAACAAGTGAGATGGGAAAATTGTTGTTTTTCATTTAGTTGCATAATAATTCTGCAAACTAATTGTTGCCCAACAATTGAGCACACATAGATATTCTTCTAAGAAAGCTAAAACCTAACGTTTACTGTATTTTTCGCTCCATAAGAAGCACTTTTTTTCCCCTAAAAAAAGGGGGGAAAATGTCAGTGCTTCCTATAGAGCGAATATGGAGCAGCCGGTCCGGTTTTCCTGCTACCGCCGTAGTGTCAGGATACCAGGACGGACGCTCGGATCTTCTCTGCAGCAGAGCCTTACCTGTTCCTCGGTCCAGCGCTGTAGCCTTCTGGCACCGGCATCTTTAGTGTGGGCACCCGGCTGTGACAGCCGGGTGCCCACACTAAAGCGCTGCACTTTGTGAATGGTCTGGCATCTTTTGGGACACATGACAGGTCCCAGAAAACGCCGGACGATTCTCGCGCATGCACAGTGAAAGCAGGGTGCCCACACTAAAGGGAGGACAACTCCGTGGAAGTGGGAGCGGGTACCTATTAAATTCAGGTACCCACTCCCCCTCCCTCTTGGTCATCCCCTGTACTGCCTGCAGTCTATGGTCATCCCCTGTACTGTCCGCAGTCTCTGGTCATCTCCTGTACAGTCCGCAGTCTCTGGTCATCTCCTGTACAGTCCGCAGTCTCTGGTTATCTCCTGTACTGTCTGCAGTCTCTGGTCATCTCCTGTACTATGTCCGCAGTCTCTGGTCATCTCCTGTACTGTGTCTGCAGTCTCTGGTCATCTCCTGTACTGTGTCCGCAGTCTCTGGTCATCTCCTGTACTGTGTCTGCAGTCTCTGGTCATCTCCTGTACTGTGTCCGCAGTCTCTGGTCATCTCCTGTACTATGTCTGCAGTCTCTGGTCATCTCCTGTACTATGTCTGCAGTCTCTGTTCATCTCCTGTACTATGTCCGCAGTCTCTGGTCATCTCCTGTACTATGTCCGCAGTCTGTGGTCATCTCCTGTACTATGTTCGCAGTATTTGGTTATCTCCTGTACTGTCTGCAGTCTTTGGTCATCTCCTGTACTATGTCCGCAGTCTCTGGTCATCTCCTGTACTATGTCTGCAGTCTCTGGTCATCTCCTGTACTATGTCTGCAGTCTCTGGTCATCTCCTGTACTATGTCCGCAGTCTCTGGTCATCTCCTGTACTATGTCCACAGTCTCTGGTCATCTCCTGTACTATGTCTGCAGTCTCTGGTCATCTCCTGTACTGTGTCCGCAGTCTCTGGTCATTTCCTGTACTGTGTCCACAGTCTCTGTTCATCTCCTGTACTGTGTCCGCAGTCTCTGGTCATCTCCTGTACTATGTCTGCAGTCTCTGGTCATCTCCTGTACTATGTCCGCAGTCTCTGGTCATCTCCTGTACTATGTCCACAGTCTCTGGTCATCTCCTGTACTGTGTCCGCAGTCTCTGGTCATTTCCTGTACTGTGTCCGCAGTCTCTGTTCATCTCCTGTACTACATCTGCAGTCTCTGGTCATTTTCTGTACTGTGTCTGCAGTCCATTGGTTCAGAATATTTTTTTTTCTTGTTTTCCTCCTCTAAACCCTAGGTGCGTCTTTTGGAGCGAAAAATACAGTATGTTCTTAAATATTCAGATTTGAGGTTTATGAACATTTTTGATTGACCGAAAGCACTGTAGTTCAATAGTGAAATTAATCCTCAAAAAATACAACTCGCCTAATAATCGTTTTATTTGATCCTATGACTGGCTATTTTTAAGATAGCCAAAAACATCAGACTGATGTCAACCTGACATGCTGATTTTGATTTTGATCCAATGACACAGGACATATAATTTCTGTGCTACATCCATGTTAACCCAAGGTAACCTCAGCCTAAAGCATGAGAGTTCCACCTATTACATTCCAACAGTAGTCTTCTGAGCTGAATTTTCACAGCTGATAGATGGTTTTTGATCTGTGAAAACATTGTCAATTAGGGCATCTTCCTAGTCAAAACAAGTGTGCATGCCAATATGTGCCTGTCAGGTGACTTAGATTGTATTCAGAGTATTCAGATAAAGAGATGTTCGGAAACAATTCATGTGGTATAAAGTGTGGTCATAGACAGTACTGTATATGCTGAACATCTGCATAGAAATGTGGATGAACAGGTCCAATTTGTAGTGTTAATAACTATGGAGTGGGAGTAAAAAAAAAATACATAGTGGCTGTGGTGAGTAGAAGGAGTAATAGCTCCCCATCGTTGGTATTGTTGGGAAGAATAGTGCCCCATCATTGGTGTCAGTGGAAGGAATAGTGTCCCATCATTAGTGTCATTAGGAGGATTAGTGCCCCATTTGGTGTTAATGGCAGGAATTATACCCCATTGTTGTTTTCAGTGGTTGGAATAGTGCTCCAAGGGCCTGCTAAAGGCAATGAAATGGCCACATTCAGCCCCTGTACCCACTGGGAGGAGTAGTGCCCTATTATTAGTGTCAGTGGAAGTAATAGTGCCCCATCATTGGTGTCATTAGGAGGAATAGTGCTCCATCATTGGTGTCAGTGGAAGGAATAGTGTCCCATCGTTAGTGTCATTAGGAGGATTAGTGCCCCATTTGGTGTTAATGGCAGAAATTATGCCCCATTGTTGTTTTCAGTGGTTGGAATAGTGCTCCAAAGGCCTGCTAAAGGCAGTGAAATGGCCACATTCAGCCCCTGTACCCACTGGGAGGAGTAGTGCTCCATTATTAGTGTCAGTGGAAGTAATAGTACCCCATCATTAGTGTCATTAGGAGGAATAGTGCTCCATCATTGGTGTCAGTGGATTGAATTGTGCCCCCTCCTTGGTGTCGTTTGGAGAAATTGTGTCCCATCATTAATGTCATTGGGAGGAATAGTGCCCCATCATTACTGTCAGTGAAAGGAATAATGACCCATCTTTGGTGTCAGCGGAAGGAATAGTGCCACATTGTTGGTATCAGTGGAATGAATAGTGCCCCTTCATTGGTATTAGTGGAAGGACTAGTGCTCAGTCATTGGTGTCAGTGGGAGGCACAGTGCCCCATCATGAGTGTCTGTGGAATGAATAGTACTCCATCATTGGTTTCAGTGGTATGAAGAGTACCCCATCACTGGAATCAGTCGAAGGAATGGTACCTTATCACTGGTGTCAGTGGGAGAAATAGTGTCCCATTATTGGTGCCCATGGAAGAAATAGTGCCTCACCATTGATGTCAGAGGACAGAATGGTGCCTCATTGTGACAGTTGGAGAAATATTATCTAGTATCAGTGGGAGGAATAGTGTCCCAATGGCCAGATAAAGGCATCTAACCTACAGACCATAATGTGCAGACCACTAGTCTGATAAGTAGAAAATCTCCCTGGTCAATAGTGAGCACTTTGCCTATAAGGCATTCATTGTTTTCCTCTACCAGGTGGGAAACTCTGTAGTAAGCAATGCCCAAAGCTGAAAGCATTGATAGGCTTAAAAGGTGCAAAATAAAAATAAACGTAATCATCTGAAAATTAAATGCTACATTTTTAACCAACTAATTTAGTGCATATGGTGAGAACAGGTTGTTGGATCTAGTTACTACTGGATAAAGTTTATTGTTTTGGACTGAGGGTTTGTTTAGGGTGTGGTAAAGTTGACCTAAGAGTCCTTCCCTGCGTGTAATCCAGTAATAACCTCTCCTACTGTCCAGTGATTGTGCTCTTTGCATATGAATACCCTCTGGGTGTGCTGTTCAGAAAATAAAAACTTTTACACCCATCTCTAGTTTCTTTGAAACCTTAGCTTCTATAGTGTACATGCTGTTTGCCCTGTTTAGTAAATTCTTTAAGTGGACCTGCCCTCTCCCTTGGTAACATAGAAAGCCTAGAACCACCATCATTGCACAGTTTATTCCTAGTACATGCTCATCTCTGTCTGATCATCTGTACCCTCATTAAATAACAATTGATTACTTCTGCTTTATCTGTGTGGGCCACTTCCAGTCCAGTCCCTGTATCATGGGCCCAAGGAGTTATATGTTCATCCCATCGCAACACATAAATTCATTAACAACTCTTGACATTTTTTTTAGACATGATAAAAGACACAGAAGACACTTTGTACAGAATAAGCCTTTGGCTACTTTTTCCTTAGCAGCATCAATAATGGAATTATAAATTCCTACAAAGTACAACTAAAGCTGGGTATACACTAGTAAAATTTCCTTTGACATATTTTGTTGTAGGAACATTGGTTCGTTTTTCTAATCATTAGTGGGGATAAATCATCATTCATTTTCGACCGCAGTTGTGAGAAAATTTGAAGGAGCAGGGTGGAAATTTTTCTTGAATGTATGAATTTCTAACTGTATATGATTCAGTAAAGTCCATTAACTTCAGAATCAAATGTCAAAAGCAAATAAAATCTTGTTCTACTTTCAAACAATTTTCAAATGTTCTGAGAATTTTTTTAATGAATTTTCCTACGAATATTCATTCAAAATTGTAGTAGTGCATACCCAACTTTCCACTCTTAAGACTGAGAACATTTGCTGAGAGTATTGAGATGATTTAACTCATATAAAGCAATCAAATACTGACTTTGACAGGTTTATGGCAGTCCAATTAAAATAATGCAAACTTTTTTCTTATTGGTTTCTATAGATTGAGGGCTTGGCAGTTCCCTTTATACCAAGCTCATAGCTTCCAACATAGTTACATAGTCTGGTTGAAAAAAGACACAAGTCCATCCAGTTCAATAGAAGAGGAAAAAAAGTATATACAATCATATAAATACACAATCCCACACCCACAGTTGATCCAGAGGAAGGGGAAACATGTAGTATAATAAACCAGGTTAGTTAATAAAGGTCATTTCACATTTGAATGTGACCTATATTGTGTGTTCACATGTGAGCATCTAAGAAAAAGAATGTAGATAGGCACTGCTACAGAAGGACTTTCAGAGGAGCTTGTTCTATTTTCGCAGGACAGGGGGACTTAGGAACATACGGAGAGGGGTGGGTGGGGTACACCGTGGGTGCTCTGGAGTGGAGTGGGGGTCTGTCGGGGTGGTACTGGGGCTGTGGGGGGTGTGGGGGGGGACTGGTGGAGAGTGGAGGGGTTGAATCGGGTTGGGGTAAATGCATTGAATAAATATGGAATGATATATATATATTTTTTACATTTATTACATTTACAATAAATACTGCTGTGGTAGCCTTTGAGGTGCTATATCCTTCTTGGTGGGTTTTTCTCTAATGTCTTTTATAGGGGTAGATTCACACTAGGTATGGTAGGACTGCATTTGGCAGCTATTCCAGGGCAGTCTCACCGCAAGACAAAATGCCTTGTTTCCTTCCTTGGCACTGCAGCGGTGTGCGTTGAAAAAAAAAGTGTTACTTTGTTTCAGCGCAGTGCAGTTCAATGTAAGCCACTGCCTCACACTGCAGCCAATAGAACTTCATGAAATGTCTCTGTGTGACATTTCAATAAAGTTTGTTTTTAAAAAAAGTGCACAGTGCGATGCACATCACATCGTCACTACTGTTATCCATCCGCACACTAGGTGCTGCATTCTAACAAAGCTGCTGGTGTGAATGTACCCTGACTGGAGGGTTTATTTAAAGTGGTTGCAAAGGCTGCATTAAGGTAAAAATCTTTTTAGGTGTAGCTTCTGCCCCAGCCCCCCCCCCTAAATACCTGAGCCTGATCTTGATCCAGCGTTGTGCCAGAGAGCAGCGGTGCTGTTCCATCTCTCCCTCCTCACTTGACTCAGTGAGAGCAGCAGGAGTCATTGGCTCCCCCTTCTGTCAATCAAATCCAGTAATGAGGGAGCAGGGGGTGGGGCCGAGCTGCACCATGGGTGTCAATTGATCACAATAGAGCCCACACTAGTACCCCCCTTAATAAACGGCTTGCTGGGGGGGGTACTTTAAAAGGGGAGGAGCCAGGAAAGCCAGCGGGGGACCCAAGAAGAGGATCAGGGCTGCTCTGTGCAATGGTAAGTATAACATGTTTGTTATTTTAGAAAAATAAAAATCGAACCCTTAATATCACTTTACTACACAAGGACGCACTTGGAGTTCACCGCCCAAATGTGTATTTTTGCGCCAGACATTTGCATACGGCCACCTGTACAAATTAAAGAAAGGCTGCAGTTACAATCGTACAGCAATAGATGTACGCCCTTGGATGTGTCTGCGTCCAGGGGCACATGCCTGTTCCTGTATGTATGTAACCACTCAGATTTGCAGATACCAGCGTAAATCCACAGTCAATGATACGTACAGGCTGCTGGCCATGGCTGTATGCAAACAACTGTAACCCAGCTGAATTTGGCGGCGTACGCTTAAATGGATCTGCGTTCTAGCAAAAGATGATCATTTTCACATATTGGCTGGGCTGCCTGGGCTAGAAGGGGTTAAACTGGTGGGTTTCCGTGAGAAGGTGAATGTGCGACTTTGCAGGGTCACGGCATGAACTAAGTCTCCTTTATTGTCCCTTCTGTTGGTCACCAGTACAGATCCTTCTGACTTTGTACCTTACACTTGGAGTCCCTGAAATAAAACAAAGTACCGTGAGCCATTTCCTGTGTATACAACATCCAAGAGTATCGGAGGTCACGCGTTTATATTCCAGTCCAAAATATTTAGCGCAGTTGATCCAAAAGTGACGTTTTCCCGGTCTGCGTGTAATGTTTCAGACAGATAATGTTTACAGATCAGTAAAGGAAGAGACACAAAGTTGTCAGAGCCACCTGCTCGGGAGGGGGTTGCTATTCACAGAGGATTCCTGGGTGGCTGTGACTATGTGCTTTACACTTGTCTTTTAAAACACTGGCCGCTTAGTCAGCCTGGAGGTATGTCATTAGAATATGTGCATTTGTGAAGATTAAACATGCCTGACAGGACTTTGCTTCAGCACTGTGTACTTTTTACATCACTCGCAGCTTGCCATTGGCCCCGGGAGTCATGTGACCCTCTTGGAATCCTGAATTGTACTGGCACTCCTCTTGTACTTGACGACTTTCCCTTTCCAGCTCTGTAGTATTATTAACTCCTTTTCATTATAACAACTGGAATCTGGGAAGAAGAGTACAGCGACACAGGGGGAAAGATAGGAAAGGATATAGATTCTATTCCAGAGCCATGATGTGGGTTCAGGAGCCCTTCAGCCCAGCGCCAGGTTGTAAGCGATTAAATTCGGTGTCACCTGAAAGCCAGGAGTACTACATGTGCTTTGACAAGAAGAGGAGATCTCCCTACAGGATGAGCAGGCTCCTAGCCAGGCAGCAACTGTTGGCCAAGATTCAACGAGGTAAGTTACTTCAAGGGGATCCCCTCTTTCCTTCAGCAACAAATATGTACTGATATGGTTTTCAGCACTTTTATGTTGTTACTTTGACAGTTTGTCCAAGAAAAAGTTTTACATTTCGTCGGTTTCATTTCTGAATCTCCAAAGCGGTAACATATCATGTTGTATCATGTATCAGTTCAGCTGTCATAGCATGTTTTTAGAAATAATAATATATTTTAGCTGCATCTCTTAGTAAACATGCTTGTTTTCAGCCGTTCTCACGAACATAAAAAATAAAACGTTTAGTGTGCGCATCCTAAATCTATAGAATAGTGACATTCTGCTGTGAGAATACCCAAACATATACAATGTTATGACAAATAAATAAATGGCATATGATGCTGATCCATATAATCTTATTTGTACATTTTTAAATGTGTTTTCTTTTCTAATATTACTAAAAAAAATTACAGCTTAAATAAATGACAAAAAATTATATATATATATATATATATTTATTATATTTTTTTGTCATTTATTTATCTAAGCTGTAATTTGTGTGTGTCTATATATATATATATATATATATATATATATATATATATATACACACACACACACACACCGTCCCCTGTGTTTAAAAGGAATATATAAAAAACAATAGATTATCTATAGCTATTGAAAACTCTAAAGACATGTATTCCATAAACTTCTTTAAACCTCTATTGTCTCTGTAAAGCTTCATTTCTAGGTAAAGGAATTAATATCCACAATTATTATATGCAAACAACAGGCAATCTGCTAAACTTTTCCAATCCAAAATTATTTTATATTAATATGATAGCCAGGCCACATAATTGTATTAAAATTGTGCTTGGTGTATTACCATACTTTTTTTAAGGTACACGTTAAAGGTTCAGACTTATTGAGTGTGAGATTTCATATTCTTTTTCATTTTTTTTTTTTTAAAGCTGGAGATTTCTATTATTTCTAATATTTTTATTTTATTGGGGTTTTCAGCAACTTGACCTCTTGATTCTGAGTTACAAAGCAACTTGCCACCAGTAATTTTTAGGGTCTTGCAATCCTTGTTTATTTTTCTATGTATGTTACAGCTGAATTCTGGGATTTTTGTAAAACAAAATACAAATTGCAAGAGGTAGCTGCTCATTAAGTCTAGGGGATGGGGAATATGCTGTAAAACCTACCTTATTCCTCACCCCAGCAGGCTCCAGTGCTCTTCTTCTCTTCTGACTACAAGTACTGGTTCTACATTATACATGACTACGTCAGAGTGCGGCCCGTGACTAGAATGCCATAGGGAAGACCGGTTGCACTGCATGGTTGATGGCTAAAAGAATTAAGAATAAGGTAAGTATTACAGCTTATTCCTCTACCCCTATACTTAATGAGCATTTTTTTATTTTATTTTTTTAATACTTGGACTTCAACTTTAAGATATGAACTCCTTGCAGCAGCAGTAGAGCTAAAGCTGTCCATACATGGATCAAACTTCAGCTAGTTCAGCAGAGACCAACCGATTTTGATCCATGTATGAGCACTGTGGTTGCACAGAAGTCAATCTATTGATTGAGTTCTGTGCAACCGCCCTATGGGATCTGCTCTGCCTAACCTGCACTGTAGGCTATAGCCTGCAATGCTGATCAGTGTATTCTGACAGCAGGAAAGTCTCGCTGTACGAATACAATGACACAGCAGGTAGGATTCCCTCATCCAAAAAAAGGGGGTCTGTGAAAAGAGATTCACAAAAAAGTGGTTACATCATGGACAGAATGCAATACTCAGAATAGTTCCCAAAAATTATGCTTTATATTAATATGATAGCCAGGCCACATAATAACTGTCTAGAACTAAAGTATCAATTTTGGACAAATTTTCCCTTTACCATTTTTGTTAGTTGATGTTGGATGAAAATGAAAGAATGTCATTTACCTTTTCATGGTTTTCATCTCTATTGTAATGTTCCTTCTATTGTTGCCAATTCTAGTTCAACAAGTTAAACCTTATTTACTAGCATGCCTAAAGGAGGTGAGTGTATTATTCAGATAATAATAGGTAGGGAATGTGCTCCTGGCATGTAATATCTGTCGGAATGAAAATTAACAGGACTATTTATTTTAGGTCACTGTGTCCTAGGAGGAAGGGAAAGTCATGTTTTTTTCCCTTTAAACTAAAAATACTTACAGCTTTTTAAAATATTGTGTATGTAACAACATTTTAAACAGCCAGACCACCCAAAACTGATATTTCAGTGCTTGGTGGATGATGTAGAGTTAAACCACCTGAAAGTTTATTGTATTTCTGGGGAACTCATATTCATTAAAGCGGTATTAAACATAAAACCAAAAATGTAATATATTGAAGATTACCAAGCTTTAAATGTGGTGGCTGTCCTATTTTTTTTTATTAGGCCTTTTTCCCCCTCTGTTTTCACCTTGTGATCTGGCCAGTAATACACCTCTTGTATTAGTGAGACACTACTCTGGATGAAGGAGCACAGGGGGCACCTTTGGACAGCAGCATTGTCAGTCTGGAGGGGAGTGTTAGATGGACTAGAAAATTTAAATACACCAGCAAGCTAAACTCCAGCTAACACTTTATAAGCAATTACAGCAAAACTGTTTTTTCGCCTTTTGGGATAAAGTTTTTACATAAATAAGTAAAAGTTGATTACTGTATTGCTCTGAGGTTAATGCCACGTTAAAAGAGTGGGTGATGTGTGGAATAAGCTTCTAATGTTGGCCCTGCAATGCCAGGATAGTGGAAGCAACCCCCCAAATGACCCCTTTTTGTAAAGTAGACACTCCAAGGTATTTGCTAAGAGGCACGGTGAGTATTATGTAGAACTCATTTGTTGCCACATGGTTTTGGAAAATGAAGAAAGAAAATAAAATTTTTTTTTTCTTTTTTAAAACCCTGTGACAAAAATGATATCCTAAAAATACTCGCCATGCCTCTTATCAAATTCCTTGGGGTGTCTACTTTTCAAAAAGCAGTCATGTGGGGGTGTTTGTCCTATCCTGGCATTTTATGGCCTCCGAAACTGTGATAAGTAGCGAGGAAGTGACATGAGGAAATATTCCCTTTGAAAGCCTGAAGGCGGTCATTGGATTTTGGGGGCCTTTATGCTGTTAGGCTGCCAAAAAAACTCTCATGTGGTACCTCTATACTCGTAAGAAGTAGCAGAATGTGTTTTGGGGTGTTATTCAACATATACCCATGGCATGTGTGAGCAATATATCATGTAGGTGACAACTTTGTGTAAAAAAAAAAAGGGTTTTTTTTATGTCATTTTCCAAACTTTTCTGGGTGTCTACTATCCAAAAAGGGGTCATTTGGGGGGGGGGGGGTTGTACTGCCCTGGCATTTTAGCACCTCAAGAAATGTGATAGGCAGCCAAAAAGCTGTGTAAATTCCAATATACTGCATATGCCAGTGGTCTCCAAAATGCAGCCCTTTGGTTGCTTTTATCTGGCTCTTGGGGCACTATTTATTTCACCTACACCAATAATGGGGCACAGTTCCTCCCAATGACACCAATGATGGGCCATAGTTCCTCCCAATGACACCAACAACGGGGCACAGTTCCTGCCAATTACACCAACGATGGGGCACAGTCCCTCTCAATGACACTAACAATGGGGCCCAATGGCACTAATGATGGGGCACAATTCCTACCAATGATGCCAATGATGTGGCACAATTCCTCCCAGTGACACCACTGATGGGGCACAATTCCTCCCAATGATACCAATGATTAGGCACAGTCCCCCCAATCACACTAACAATGGGGCACAGTTCCTCCCAATGACACCAACATTGGGGCCCAATGACACCAACAATGGGACACAGTTCCTGCCAGTGACACCAACTATGGGGCACAGTTCTTCCCAATGACACCAATAATAGGGCACAATTCCTACCAATGATGGGGCACAATTCCTCCCAATGACAGCAGTGATGGGGAACAATTCCTCCCAATGATACCAATGATGAGGCACAGTTCCTCCCAGTGACACCAACAATAGGGCACAGTTCTTCTCAATGACTCTAACAATGGGGCCCAATGACATCAATGATGGGGCACAATTGCTCCCAACAAAGCCAGTGATGGGGCACAGTTCCTCCCAATGACACCAGTAATGGGACACAATGCCTCCCAATTACATCAACGATGGGGCACAATTCCTCCCAATCACACCAGTGATGGGACACTATTCCTACCAATGACACCAATGATGGGGCCCTTTTCCCACCAATGACACCAACAATGGGACCCAATTACACCAATGATGGTGCACAATTCCTCCCAGTGACACCAAGGATGGAGCATTGTTTATGCCAACTGATGCTGGGACATCTTCTGCTCCCGATGGTCACACTATGGCCCTCTAAAGTCTTTAGGAGAGTAAACTGGCCCTTTGTTTAAAAATTTTGGAGACCCCTGGTATATACCATAGTTTGTAGACACTAGAATTTTCCCCAAACCAATTAATATACACATATTGGGATTTTTTTTACCAAAGGCATGTAGCAGAATACATGTTGGCCTAAATTTATGACTAAATTTGAGTTTATTGGATATTTTTTATAACAAACTTTAGAATTTTTTTTTTCAAAATTTTTTGGTCTTTTTTCGTTTATCAAAAATAAAAAACCCAGTGGTGATCAAATACCACCAAAAGAAAGCTCTATTTGTGTGAAAAAAGGACATACGTTTTGTTTGGGTACAGTGCTGCATGACCAAACTATTACCAGCTGAAATAGCACAGTGCCAAATAGCAAAAAATGGCCTGCTCATGAAGGGGGGTAAATCTTCCGCGGCTGAAGTGGGTAATATCTGTTTTTAATTTCCTAGGTCTACATTTTGAGGGTGTCCTGCTCTCAATGTTATAAATATGCAAAGGAGGACAGGGACACTCAAAACTCCCAGGAGGATAGGAAGGAGGACTGCTACAGGGATATTGTATTATTGGTGTATCCAAGATGTATAAGAATCCAGAGTCTAACCACCAGGCTCCACTTATTACTAAATATCACTTTTTGGTGGACTGATCCCTTTAAGGAGATTTATGGTCACAACATACACTTTCGTTTTATAACATCAGCATTGTAATAACAATACAAACTATAGTTATGAATGACAATCCAATAAAAGCCTACTGGAAAATCATTCATGTTGTGAGTTCTGCCTGTCTGCTGGACATCTTTCCACAACTTCCTGGAAACCCTGCATGCTTTGCAGCTTCTTCTGCTGCGCACTTTCAATTTCTAAGGACTACATATCCCATGGTGCCTCTCTGCCTCTAAGCAGTGATTCTTGTACTGACTCCGCGTCCTGAAACTCCTCCTATGAGCACCTCTGTAGTTCAGAAGATAAGCTCTGTGAAATTTGTGACACAGCAGTGCCTACTCACATTAAATTTTGAAACTGACACATGAAAAAAAAGGAGGAATTGTGATGAGCTGTTGACCAAAACTTAAATACGAAGAGATTTGCTGGGCAGATTCTTTACGTGGTCAATCAGGTATGGTGCTGTTGTAAAGCTGGCCATACACCAGTAGAATTTCCTTCAATAATGTTTGTTTTCTGAACATGTTCAATTTTCTAATGGTTAAAGGGGTGCAATTGATGTTTGTTTTCAACAGTAGTGATGGAAAAATTCAAAGGAACAGGAATAAAATATAGTTTTCATTAGCGAAAAATCATACATATTGTAATGAAAACTGTTTAATACGTCTAGGATACCATTGAAATAGCAGGTCTGGAGCTGATTTTAATGTCTTTTGAATGGGATTATTTGGAAAGAAAGGTTGTTCTGATGAAATTTTTTTTTACAAATGCTTGAATGAAAATCTAAACTTGTATGGCTAGCTTAAAGTAGAACTATAGGCAAAGCTTTCAGTTTTCATTTTGAATAGAGCAAGGAAGGGTTATAATCCCTGACAGATTTTTTTTCGCCATCTGGGAGATTTTCCTTCACTCCCTGTCCCATAGCAAAACAGGAAGTGAGAGGAAATCGCTGCAAATTAAGGGAATCCCTTGGAGACCCCCAGGTCACCAGAACTAGTGTCCCCATTAAAAGATTTCCCCTCTGTTACATTTCTGCGGACAACTCACAATTTGGGATCTTTTTTTATTTTCACTGATAATGGTAAACAGAGTGAATCTCCCTAATGGGAGCACAGACAGCAATAAAACCTGACAGGGGTTCTAATCCATCTCCAGTTTTTGCTTCAGTTATACTTTCAGAATGTGATAGCAGTCAAAACTTTGATTTCTTGAAGGCCTTAGAATTTACATATTTCTCATATAAGCCAACCTAGGAGAAGAATGGAGCTGTACATGACTAAAGTCTGCTAATGTGATTATTGGTTATCAAACTGTCTTACAACCAGCACCGCCTCTGAGGAGTAAACACATCGGCAGGCTTTAGTCACACGTGTGACTTTATTCTTTCAAATAGTGTTGGCTTATTGTGGGCTTGATGAACCCTGTTGTACTCCTGTCAAAACTGAGCTCCAGATATTAAATGTATTGCCTGCTTTCATTGGTCAAGCTTGGCACAATGTACGTATGCATAGCTCATACTTAGGGGCCACTGGGGAAGCTGGAAATCACTGTAGTAGTCGGCGCTACTATGATGGCCACAATCTTCTTACTGCCAGGCGGAGTTCACTACATCACTGTCGCTGTTCTCCACCTTGTCGCGATCAGAGAACATGTTGTAATCGTTGTAAAAAATACAAGCCATTCTGAAAATGGTACCAAACAAGTGACCCCCTGTGGTCAGTGTTCAGAGGAGAAACTTCTTGAACAGCACCTCAGCAGGACCCGGTAGTTGCACCTACTACTACAATGATTTTCAGCTTCCCTAATAGCCCAGATAAGATATGCATGCTAACATTGATCCAAGCTGGACTAGTGAAAGTATGAAATAGAGATAACTCCTGCAGTAAGGTGTCTACATAGCATGAACTATGTAAGCACTCCTTGACAGACCGATTAACCTTTGATGGTGAAAGAACTGATCAACCAGGTTGGATTTTCTATTCCGCTATTGTTTTCTTCTGAAATAAGCCAGTTCTAGTGTCCAATAAATGCTCTACCTCTGACATAGGCATACACAGATGTACAGTACATGTTTATGAAAGGATTTTCAAATGTAAGATCTCTAGGTGATTAAGAGATTATGCATGCACATACTTCCACCATGTACCACCTCTGTGTAGTTTATAGACTTTGCAGATGATTCTCCATTCTCCAGCTCCTGCATGTATTCGACTTTTTGATGAGTCAAAAACTTGCTTCCTCCGGCTGTTGTGGTTCTTTCCATTGGCTCATCTGTTCTGTAGTAATTTACAAGCCTGCAGGAGGAAACACTATGGCCAAAGGGCAAAAATGTATACTACACACCCCTGAGTATAGGGGTGCGGGGGTTGGCTGGGTAGATTGGGTTGCTGAGAAGTGGAGGCTTTTCAATAAACAGGCCATTGGAAAGGCAAGTATATAAACACTTCTTTTTCCAGGGAGACTTTTGGTAAATGTAACACTTTACACAATGTTGTACTTAACGTTCATAAACATTAACTGCTGATTATCTGTATATACATTTCTTACATAAAAGACATGTTAACATAATTTAACAGAATTTATGTAAAAGTTCCCCATGTCTCAAATTTGAGACAGTTGTCATTTCCTTTGTATTTGTGAAAAAGCCAAGCTTAGTTTGTGTGTTAGTGGTTTTAGAATGGAATGAGCTTATCAATGTTTCAGAGTATTCCTGTACTATCTGTCAGTAAAGTACTGCACAAGAAGTCAGCAAGGTTTAGAAAAATGTCTTCTTGCTATAACAGATTTACATTTGGAATGTACCTTGCATGGTCATAAATGTATAAAAGTGGAAATTTGGCTTCAGGCCCTATAAGGTCATTCATTTATAATGTTGAGGGCAACAAAATGTATGTATCTTGTTAGTCCAAATCGCCTTCTCACAGGTAGAGAAAGCAAAATTTATTGTCAAAGTAAAACCTTTAATTTGATCATTTAAAGTGGAATGTCCTCCTCCTTCCACCCTCCTCTCCCATATTTGGAGTGTTTTTTGGAGGGGGAAGTAGTTGCTTAATTTTGACAGGTACCGGCTCCCACTTCCATCCGGCTGCCTAGGCAAATGGAATGGAAGATACCCACCCCCCTTCCACTGCAGCCTATTAGGACATGTCAGAGGTCCCAGGAGACTGTGGAACCAATCACGAGGCACAGATCGGCTTGCACATGCATAGTGAAGCCACAAGGAGTCAAATTTGGCTGCCCACGATTAAGATGCTGGGGCCTGGGTCCAAAGTAAGGACAAAAAACTGGGTCGGGTGAGGATATCGCTGGATCCTGGAATAGTTAAGTGCATGCTTTTGGAATAGGCAAGTCAACAGCTACTGTGTTTGTAGGTGCTGACTTCTAAATGTTTAAATATTAAATAATACAAACTAGGCATACCTGAGGCATACCTCATAGAGGTACTTTTTGTAGCAAATGTATACATTAACAAGTGCTTCCTGTGAATCTGGAAATCCCTGCTTTTTTAACCTTCTGGGAAGCCCCCAGTCTTGCAGTGTCTCTCAGTGTTGCAG
Organism: Staurois parvus; assembly: GCF_062004578.1. Taxonomy (NCBI): domain Eukaryota; kingdom Metazoa; phylum Chordata; class Amphibia; order Anura; family Ranidae; genus Staurois; species Staurois parvus. The sequence goes on from NW_028318340.1 coordinate 6,858,360, forward strand.
GAAAGAAAATCGCTCAATTCTCCCTCTTCTTCAACACAGTCAGTGTCGGGAGGAGGGGGGGGGGCGAGCCGACCCTGCTGGACACATGAAAAATCTGTCATGTTGGCTGGACCTAAGTCATGCAACAGTTGAATTGGGAACAACCAGCCTGCCCATAGAAGGTTTGAACCATCTATGTCTGTATGTTCTTAATACACACCCTGCTGCAGTTATAGACTGTACCAGTAGTGCCACATGCTGGTGAAATCTTGCATTACAGCATGGCCATGAAGTGCAATAGTTCCATGCAACACATAATAGCAGAAAAACTGGGATCCTGCCTCTGTTATCAAGGAGTCTGTGGTTGGTTAGGACTTTTTCATGTTACTGAACAGAGGGGCCCCAATTAAAAAGAGGAGTGCTATCTTTCTTGGATATTGTTACAAATGTTTAGGGAATTGAATTGGCTGAGTAAAGGATAGACACCAAAACACTTGAAAGGGTTTTAATCATACACACTTCAGTATTTGATTTTTCTTGTATCAGGAAGATGATCAACAGTATATTTGTGGTATTGTTAAGGACTAGAGATACCAACCCATAACGATACAAACCAAAGAGTAAAATCTTTTCCTTAAAGAAAAAAAAAATAAATCTGTGTTGTATAAAGTGCAAGGACACAAGGCGCCTACACGTACCTGAATTCTGATGGTTCTGATGGGGTCAAACCTACATACGTCTTCCTGGTGTCGGAGCTTGCCTCCCTCCTATCTCCTACACATTACTATTGGGCAGAGGAGCAGCCCATCTTAGCTATGACCAAGCAGCCAAACGGCAACACTACCAGGCAGTGGCAAAGCTTTGCCCATCAGAACATTTCAGGTAGTGGTGGGGACTTGGAGACTGCTGCAGGTATGTACAAGTGCCTCTTGATCTCTGCCCTTTATACGTAAAGACATTTTAAACCCAAAACCAAAAATACAATATATTGCAGCTTACCAATTATTGAATGTAATGGCTGTATTAGTTTTCTTTTTTTCATTTTTTTTCCTCTGTTTTAACCTGGCCAGTAACACACCTCCTGTATTAGTGTGCCCCCACCCTGGATAAATGAGCACAGTGGGCACCATTGGACAGCAGCGTTGTCAGTCTGAGGAGGAGGAAGAAGTTCTAGCAGTTTCAAATCCAGTAACAAATTGGAACTGGACGCCAGCTAATATTTTATTAGTTATAGCAAACAGTTTTTTTTTCCTTTTGGGATAAAGGTTTTACATAAATAAATAAAAGCTGATCATTATATACACCCTTTGTTAGTGTTAAATGGTGTCTATCATCCATGTTAACTGCAAGAGAGAGTTTCTGTTGAAAAACAGACTTATAGGCAGGATTACAAGATGAAAATAGAATAAAAAAGCATAAACAAAGGAAACTAATACAGCCATCCCATCTAAGAATGGGTAAGCTTCAATAAATGTAATGTTTGCTTTTAGGTTTAATACCACTTTAATAGCTGTTTTCTTTGAGTTGCCTAAAGGTTTTGTCTCTATATTATATTATGGTACAATTTCACCAATATGGTCAGATAATTAGCAGAAGAATTGTACTATGCTTTAATATGAACTTACCATGGCCTTACCATGGTGGCTATATGCTACAGTAGCTTGCTAATGCATAATATTCAGGGCCAGATTTAGACCTTGGGGGTGCTGGGACACTTCAGGTTCGAGGGGACTCATACACAGAGTTAGTTTACATTGTCATTGACAGTCACACATTGCATGACACAACATGAAGCCGTAGACCACCTACTTCAAGAGTGTAAGAGCTCTATGTGTGGTTTGCTTGAGCTGCAATAAATACAATAGAAACAATATACCTCTCCAGAGTAAAACCTTTTACAGATAATGGCAGGCAAAATATTACTTCTCTAGATACATTTAATAAAGTCATTTTTATTAATATATATTTACATTGTTTAATATTATTTTTGTATAGAGGGGGGCCCCTTCTGTCAGGTGGCCCAGAGCAGTTGTCTCTTTTATAAATCCAGCACTGCATATACTGAATATAGATAAACTGATATATGGTTAGGTTACTAAGATACAAGCTAAAACAGCATTTGACAAACTTGGTATGAAAACTGCTGGCTGTTCCCAGCTGTGTACAGTGTGTGCCCAGCAGTGTGTAAAATGACGAGGGATGATTGTCAAGGCATGTTTCAATTGAGCTTCAGTAAGCAAGTCAAGTCAACTTTCACATACATCACTGGGTATGGTATGAAATTTTTAAGGGAAGGTACCATGAATTAAGTGAGAACTAGGCTTGGACTGATGTCTGCATATGTCAGCATTATGATGTTGGTGCACTAATTCATAATGAAAGGTTAGTCCTGCAGATTTAACAATATCGAAATACAACAGCTGTACTCATAAAGTGCAGATTGCCACATTAACTGTATACCAATGTATATAACTCAGTTGTGTATTTATAGGAAGGGTGAATATGTATTTGCTGATGTTTAATAAGTAAAATGAATCAATAATCATTGTTACTTCTAGACAGTGAAAATCGTTGTAAATCTCAGACATGAAATATGAACAAAGCATATCCCTCTATAGTGTTTACCTGTCTCATGAGCACTAACTGTCTGCTGCTCCATTCCTCTGCTATCAGCATAATTCACTTCTGACAATTTTTCCTGACACCAAGGGAAGAAAGGTGACGGGAAGGAATCTCCAGCATATTGACAGCCTCAGCTCTGTTCCTGTGAGCTGTGTGGAAGGGTGTGTCCCTTCCCTTCAATCAGCTCTCAGAACTCTCCTCACTGAGCTCCACAGAGTGTAACTTCAGCTCTCCGCCCCCTTTATTCTGGCAGCTCAGGCAAATTTTATAAATTCAGTACTTTGAACTGCTATAGAGAAGAGAAGATTGCAGATAATCAGGTACAGCTTATGAAAGAGGAAATGTTTCATTTGTGTGCATCACCTGAGGCCAGTTACTTCACTGGGTATATGTAAAGGTTTACAACCACTTATAAGAGCAGTGATAATGGAAGCCATTCAGAATTCATTTTTTAACTAATCTGCCTACAATAAACTAGTGTGCATAGCGTGCTGGTGCAGCTCCAGGCTGGAGCATGAAAACATCACCTCATCGGCATGAAAGGGGGAGCGGTGTCTTCAAATAGGTCCAGTCTTGAAACTCCTGCATGAGTGCGGACACCGCTCTGACTGCTCGTGGAATCCTAGAGTAAGATGGCTTCTGCCGTAACTCCGGCCATGCCTGTCAGCACCTGTGGTAGTGAGCCCTTGTAGATACTCAACTTGGGGTTCCCCAGGGCACGGATTTTAAGCCCCAGCCTGCTTCTTCACCAGAGCCCCTGATGGTGGGGATGGACTTTCACCAAGCTGGGACCAGGTCGCGGCCCTCAGGTATGCCCAACTGAGGAGACCGCTTGCATTAGCAGAGTACAATGGGAGGAGACAAACAGAAATCCGATAGACTAGCCGAGGTCAGGACAGGCAGAAAACAAGCACAGTCAGATAACAAAGCCGGGGTCGAAACACAAGTAGTCAATACAAGATACAGGCAATAGCAACACACAGGAGCTCTGACAACTAGGAAGTTGCTCAGGCAAAGTGGCCTAGAATGAGCATGTCTTATATAGGCAGGCAAACAAGGAGGCAGGCTAGGAAGTGATGGAAGGGAAAGAAATAAACTGCAGAGAACAGCAGACAATGCCCATAGGTGAGCACAGACAAACACACATGTGAAAGGGATCTGGAACAGCACTGCAGCAAGGAGGTAAGATCACAAAAAAGAAACTGCAGGCTAACTTGTGACAATGCCCTCTGACGCGCTTCACTCCACCCAGCGGGGCTTGATCACAGAGGAGCCTCCTCTTTGATCCAGCCCTGGTGGGTGGGGAGAAACGCATGGCCGGATTTACGGCAGAGGCCATCTTACTGTAGGATTTCATGAGCGGTCAGAGCGGCGTCCACACTCATGCAGGAATCTGCCTACAATAAATTCAGATCTGGTTGCTGTATATTACAACACTTCACACATCATTATAATCATTTATTATACAAATGCCTTTCTCTTCAGAAGATGGATTTCTAGCTCCTGGATCCCAGGCTGGTGCTTACAAAAATGTTTCCATTTTTTAGATGAATTTGTGATGAGGAGGATTAAAGACCATTGCCACAATGATTTTTCCATTAAGTAACAAATACATTGCTGAGCTGTCTTCTTCCACTGAGTATGTGTTGCTAAATTCTCTTTCATGTCAGTAGCACTTTGTGGATAATTTCAGCTATTTGTTTCATTGAACTGGTGGTCAGTGACCTGTATACTGGCCAATTGGCTTTGTTGTAGCAAGATGTGTCTCTAGAAGCTGGAATTGCAATACATAAAGCATCTACGGAATGTGGAGCTCTTCTTCCTTTAGGGGATGGTCACTCGTAGTCAAAAATTACTGTCAGTATTTGCAGTACGGATGCCCCACCAGCCTGCAAGGACCAAGGCAGATCACTTTGAAAAGGAGTCAAGGGTAATGGCCTGCTTTCACTTCTCGACTGTACTGTCATTCTAGAGCTTTCAAAGTGAACATTCTAATAAAGGACAGTATTCATGTTTTCCGTATAAATGCTAATATTTACTGTTTTCCTTTTTAAATTTTATTTATTGTCATGGTTGGTTCAATCTGGACATATTTAACCACTTCCCGACTGGCCGTTGCATATAAACGGCTGGACGGTGGCAGTGCAGGGTCGGGTGGCCGTTTATAAACGGCCTCCCCGCACCATGCTTGTGCGCGCTCCCTGGGAGCGCGCAGCACCGCAATCCGGTGCCCGCTGTGTCCTCTATGAAGTTCCCCTTCATTGATCTTCCTCTTAATTTTGTGTTGCCATAAATGCCATTTTCAAATGAATCCTGGAATCAGTGGTTAGCGTCATGCAGCCAGGCGGCATAGATGAACATCTTCAGTGAGCTTTCACAATTGCATAGGGAACAGGCCTGATCTTCTCCTTTGAGGCAACAAAAGGGATCAGATTTCCACATGTGTAGTGCTGTGGTCGTTGGGTGACGATCACACCTGTTCCTAGTGATCTGATGATTCAAAGTCAGGCATATATTCTCCTCACTTATGTTTCTGGGGAGATATCTACCTGACTATCATCAGCCTTACTGTAGGCTGATATTATGTTATCTGCAGGGGCGGACTGACCATTTGGAAACTCGGGCACTGCCCGAGGGCCCGGGGTCAGTAGGGGGCCCCATGAGATGCCCCTGGTACCTTTTTCATAGGCTTTTTTGAGTTTAGGCAAGGACACGGGTCCCATGAACCCCTATTGCCCAGGGGCCCCATGAGTTGTCAGTCCGCCCCTGGTTATCAGTCAGATTGGGTGGTGGTGTACCTACAAAGGACAAAGAAAGCATAATAACTATAGCTGTGTTTGTGTGTGCTAGTAGCATAAGGAAAGTGTCTTAAAGTTGTTGTAAACATATACCAAGTGAAGTGGTTGGCCTCAGGTGATACACAGAAATAAAAACAAATCCTCCTGCATAAGTTGTACCTTATTATCTACAGATTCTCTCCCCTAAATCCATTCAAAATGCAGAATTTACACAGGATCTCTCAGTTCTGAGAAGCAGGGACCAGGAGCTGAAGGTACATCAGTTAAGGTGAGCTCTGAGAGCTGATTGGAGGGAATGGACCCCCCCATCCTCCACACAGCTCACAGGAACAGAGCTAAGGCTGTCAATCATATGCTGTGCCCTCCCCTGTCACCATTATTCTCTTGCTATCGGGGAAAACTCGTGAAAAGTGACTCATGCTTATAGCAGAGGAACACGGCTGCAGACGGAAATGACTTTAGTCCTCTGGAGGTTTACAACCACTTTAACTACATATACAGTAAGTTTGCTTTATAGTGATTACTGCTTTTGTTACCCACCACAAAGGTCAGAATTTAAGTTTTTGTGCTCCCTGGTTCCCTATGGATGGATAGTTGAGTCTATAGCGCTCACTGCTGTAGACAGAGGTGCAGCCCAGCCTCTAAAGGCCTAAGGACTCGTTCACACTTGACTTTATTTCTAACTCTTGCCAAATGCCACTGTAGTGTTTGACAGGCATTAGACAGGGGTTTGGGAAGCATTTTTAATGCTCCTCAAATGCTCCCCAAATGCCCTATGCGCACTTTTGAGGCATTTGTTAGGCATTTGTCAAGCATTAAAACCGCACCACAAACGTATATAATGAAATTAAATGGTATTAACGCTCCGCAAATGCCTAGCAAACGTGTTGCAACCGCACAGCAAATGCCTGCTAGGCGTTTGAGAAGTGTCACCATAGACTTGAATGGGAGTTTTCAACTCCTCCTGACTCGACATGAGGGGCCATTTTTGCCACGACGTAACGCTACCGCTTCAGTGTGAACAGCACTGTGTGCTGCCATGTGCAGAATTTTCATAGTCATTTGAGAAACGTTAAAAACACTTCCCAAACGCCTGTCTGATGCCTGCTGACAAAGCTAGTGTGAACGTAGCCTTAGTTAGTAAGACATATAAAACAGACAGCAACCTAGAGCAAATAATCAGAATGTACTGCATCCTCAGTTAGTGTGGCTATCCTATGGCTCATGCTAAAGGCTTATTAAAATTCCTATTACTTAGGGTATAGGCCACACATACATGCTCCCCCATTCTCCAACAATGGTAGTCAAATGCTATCGCATGTGAGGTGGGGTCATGTCTATGTTTTCATAGTGTCTTTGTAGGAGTTGCAAGGCAGATAGGTGCACTGATTTGGAGTATTAAGGTTACTTAACCTCCTTGGCGGTATGATTCTTTCCGATTTTTTGTGCTGAACGCGGTACCATTTTTTTGCATGGAAATATGTAGTTTTTTATTGTAGGCTGTAATTTTTAGGAATAACTCACTGAAATCTGTGCGAACAAGAGTCTATTAAACATTCCGGATATGATAAAATTTGAAACACGAATCAGAAATTATAATTTAATAAATAATCATAAAAAATAATAATATAATAATAAATTTAATTCAATAATATAATCAAACCAAAAACATTGAAATTTTAAATATAGCGCCAAGTTCGCACATCACTGAGCAAAGTCGCAAAATTGTTTTCAGTGTCTGATGACGAATTTCCCCCACGAATCATTATCACTCAATTCTGCAAGTAGTTCTGATTTACTATCGCTGCTCTAAAACCGCTTTCGACCTAAATGGACGCTTTTTGGACGCCATGGACTTTTCTCAGTTTCCAGGTAGAAAGAACATTCAAAATGCAGGCAGGGCACAGGACAAAGCAGTAGGGACAAAATGTATGTGAAATGCATTGAAACAGCAATGACAGCAAAAATGAAATTTTTTAAAAATTTCACATTTCCCGCCGGTTCCGGCGCCCATACGTCCCGACGTCACAGGGACCAGAACACGGAAGCCGGATGCTGGCATCGGCCGGAGGAGATGGCCGGGGACGCTGCAGGGGACACATCGCAGGAGCGAAGGACAAGGTAAGTGTTGCAGGGACCCCCAGAGCAGCGCCACATGGTAAGCCCGAGTGTAGCTCGGGGTTACCACTTTTGGTATAGAAATTTTACCCCGAGCTACACTTGGGATTACCGCTAAGGTTAAAGTGTTACTAAACCCACAACAGTAAAATCAGTCTGTATATGCAGTAACGCATGCTTGTTATACTCACTGTGGAACCTAAGGGGTTAATCGTCTGCATTGTGTAAAAAGGCTATTTGATCCTGTCTTCTATGATCCTCCCCTTCTTCCAGAGTCCCCATGTTATCTCCTGATAGGACATATCATGTGGTGACACTCTGTACATGCTCAGTTTGATGTGTATTGCTAGAGAGGTTTTTTTTTTTTTTGGGGAGAGTGCATGATCAGCACAGGGTTAATCAGCACTGTCCAGACAGAGGTCGGAGGTTCTGCATCCTTCTAGAGCAGAAAGAAAACTCATCCTACAAGCTTTAACCAGTGCTCTGCTGAACACTGATAGAAGTCACAAGGCTGCTCTAACTGCTGATGAGAAAAGGTATTTAGCAGTTTATATGTACTTACATAATTGCATTTCCATGTTCTGTGCACTGTAGGAGAGCAGATATAGTGAATGCAGGGTCCGGGGTTTTGTAACACTTTAAGCAAAGTTAATACACCAGAAGTTGAAAGAAGGGAAGGGAGGGGAGGGGAGGTCATTTTTAGTTTATTTTTTGTCTACTGGTGAAAGGTGTGCTTTAATTGGATACTTTCTGGTACCACTTTTTTTTTATATATAAACTCAGTTTATGAACTGGTGGACGTATACAGTAAAGTACAATCCGGCTTTATGTTTCAGCTGAATGCTCCAAGTGTTAATACTTTTGTATCTCATTGCCCAATGAAAGAATTTCTGTGCATGTGAATGCTTTGACCTTTTGTAATGTTTTGACAAAGCAAGTGTTACCTGAAATTCAGTTCCAAACAGAAATCTTGTCATCACTCTATTTGTTCGCTTTGCTGTTTTTTTCTTCTATATTACACCATGTTGGCATGATCTCCTAGAAACATAAAGCTAGTTATCAAATCATGGCTCATATATTTGACAGAGAAAAGAAGACCATTGTAACCCGTAAGATCCCTTGTGAAATGATATTTGGGTTGCCCATTCACATTCCAACGCTCTTGTGTGCTGGGATAATGCATGCATGTTATATAACACGTTAACATGCATTGTGTTATGGCGGTCAAATTATTTTGAACAGAAATGTACTTTCAGCTTTTTGTTTAAGTTCATCACAACGCATGGTGGTATGTTACGGTGCTCTGCATGCAGGTGTTCTGTGGAGGAGCGTTAGAGGTGTGTTGGCATGCCATGGCAGCTCAATGCTCTAACACACATTAAGTCTGTTATTGCTTTGCAGTACTGGGAATAGTGTGACCTAGAACATTCAACTGAACATGTGGTTGGTAAACCAGTCATCTGTTTGAGGGTTCATTGATAAACAACTTATTTATGGCTCCTCTCCTTGCCTAGTCGATAGTATTTGTAAAAAAGGTTACCAAGAATTGCAGGCTGCAGAACACTGATCTCTACTTCATGCAAAATGACTACACAGAGTTCTTCCTGCACACAAAGGGAATTGCAGGCAAGACTCCAGTTCAAAAATACTCTCTCTGGCCTCTTTATTAGATATACCTGTTCAATTGCTTGGTAAAACAAATTGCTAATCAGCCAATCGCATGGCAGCAACTCAGTGCATTTAGGCATCTAGACGTGGTGAAGACCACTTGCTGAAGTTCAAATCAATCATAAGAATGGGGAAGAAAGGAAATTTAAGTGCCTTTGTTGGTATCCAGATGGGCTGATCTGATCTGATCTGATCTGGGACTTTCACACACAACCATCTCTAGGGTTTAAAAAAGTATGGTTCAAACAAGAGAAAATATCCAGTGAGCAACAATTGTGTGGATGAAAATGCCTTGTTGATGTCAGAGGTCAGAAGAAATTGGGCAGGCTGGTTCGAGATGATAGAAAGGCAACAGTAACTCAAATGACCACTCGTTACAACCAAAGTATGCAGAATACCATCTCTGAAAGCACAACACGTTGAACCTTGAAGCAGATGGACTACAGCAGCAGAAGACCATACCGGGTGCCATTTCTGTTAGCTAAGAACAGGAAACAGAGGCTAAAGTTCACACAGGCTCACCAAAATTGGACAATAGAAGTTTGGAAAAACATTGCTTGGTCTGATGAGTCTTGATTTCAGCTGCGACATTCAGGTGGTAGGGTCAGAATTTGGCATTAACATGAAAACATGGATCCATTCTGCCCGTATCAATGGTTCAGGCTGGTGATGTAATGGTGGGGGGGATATTTTCTTGGCACACTTTGGGCCCCCTATTACTAATTAAGCATCATTTAAACGCCACGGCCTACCTGAGTATTGTTGCTGACCATGTCCATCCTTTTATGACTACAGTGTATCTTCTGATGGCTACATCCAGCAGGATAATGCACCATGTCACAAAGGTCAAATCATCTCAAACTGGTTTCATGAACATGACAATGAGTTCACTGTACTCCCCCGGTTCTGTGGCTGATTAACCGCCTCCCACCCGCCATATAAGGGAATGACGGGCGCAAGGCGGTTCTCTCCTTTTGGGAGGATATCATATGACGTCCTCCCACTCTAACCATGCGTACGCGGCTCCAGGAGCACGCAGCGTGGCGATCGGTGTTGCGCTGTCGGCTTGGTCATGTGATCAGCTGTGTCCAATCACAGCTGATCACATGCAAATAGGGAAATGCTGGTGATCGACATTTCTCTCTACTCGAGCTGTCACGCTGAAAGCTTGAGAGTAGAGAAGAGCCGGTGATCAGCATCCCTCAGAGGGGGCTAGTTTTAGCCATATATTTATTTTATTTTATGGGTTTACTATTTACAGAGTTATACATCCCTTAATATTTAGTCGTTTTAAGGGTTTTATATAGTTTTGTTTTATTTTATTTTTAGGTAGAGATACTTATTATATATTTATAATGCCGGTGATTGGCATCCCTCAGAGGGGACATGTACACTGATCATCAGGGCACTGATGATCAGTATGACCTGATGATCAGTGTAGCCCAGCAGTGCCACCTGTCAGTGTCCATCAATGCCAGCTGCCAGTGCCCATCAGTACAACATCAATACCACATATCAATGCCTACCAGTGCACATCAATGCCACATATCAGTGCCCATCTGAGCTGCCTTTCAGTGCCACCTATCAGTGCCACCTATCAATGCCAGTCAGTGCCACCTATCAGTGCTGCCAATGAGTGCCACCTATCAGTGCCAGTCAGTGCCGCCTATCAGTGCCAGTCAGTGTCGCCTATCAGTATGCATCCGTGCCGCCTATCAGTGCCCGTCAGTGCTGCCTATCAGTGCCACCTATCAGTGCCAGTCAGTGCTGCCTATCAGTGCCAGTCAGTGTCGCCTATCAGTCTGCATCAGTGCTGCCTATCAGTGCCCGTCAGTGCTGCCTATCAGTGCCAGTCAGTGCCGCCTACCAGTGCCTCCTCATCAGTGCCCATCACTGCATCCTCATTAGCACACATCAGTGAAGGAGAAAAATCACTTATTTACAAAATTTTAAAACAAAAACTAAGAAAAAACTTTTTTTTCTAAATTTTCAGTTGTTTTTGGTTTGTATGGCAAAAAAAAAAAACCCAGAGGTGATTAAATACCACCAAAAGAAAGCTCTATCTGTCTCAAAAAAATTATAAAAATTTCATATGGGTACAGTGTTGCATGACCGCGCAATTGTCATTCAAAGTGTGACAGCGCTGAAAGCTGTAAATTGTGCTGGCCGGAAGGGGGTAAAAGTGCCCTGTAGGCTAGTGGTTAAGGTGGTAATCAAACTCACTTAGTGCCTCATCTGCATTAAATTAGTCACAGAACCTGTGTAATTAATATGTGTTTGGTTTTAAAGGGATGAGGTGGCAACCCTACTGTCAGCTCTTCTGCCCGCTCATGCTAGATTTGCTAAAAACAGCAGGAGCCATTGGTTCCCACTGCTCTCAGTCAAATCCTGTGGGGGTAGCGGGGGTGGGTCCAAGCCACGCTGTCTGTGTCAATGGACACAGACAGCACGGCTTGAGATCAAGCACATAGGTGTGTCACAATAGGAAGCAACTAACTATGCTGGCACACCAAGAAGAGGAAGAGCCAGGAGAGTCGGCAGGGGACCACTACACAAAGCAGGAAAGGATAAACGTGTTTGTTAATTTAAAAGTATAAAATGTAAGACTTGACAATCACTTTAATCTTATGCTGAGAATTTGGTTGAGAGTATTACATTGTATCATAATATTTATAGAAACTCTCTTTTTAATGTAGATTTATTTAAAGGTTGCTAAAATAGATTTGGAATTTTGAAAACCTTTTTTTCTTAATTACTTTTGGATAGAAATGTTAAAACCTCAATCAAGTTATTATTGCATCTTCCATTGCTCTAGGAAGTGATTTCCTTTCCCACCAGCCACACCAGCTGCTCAGAGAGAAGTGCGAGCTGGAACTTTGACTGCGTAGAAAAGCATAAAAAATATATTTGTATTGCAACTGCATTTTTCTTTAGCAAACTGTATGTGAGACAATGAGGAGCACTGCAGGGGCAACATTTCATAGTTGGTTTGTAGTTTAACCTTTCCTTCTACTTTAAAGTAACATTAAAGCTCCTCCTGCCCCTATAGAAAGAAAAATGTAAACACCCACTCATTTTATACATAATGTTTGGGGATTCTAACTTTTATTCTAGCAACAAATGCAGATATTTATATGTACATGTATGAGAGAAGTGTCAGAAGAAGAAGGCCCAATACTTAAGTTAAAATAGATACAAAGTGCTAAATTTATTGTGAGATTTGTCCAGTTTACATAACACAAAATGATGGGTCATGTTATTAGGAAATCTGAAAATTTAAATTATTAATTTCTCTGGAACATTAAATGGTTTGAAACATGTTACATGTTCCTCCCGTTTGTAGGCCTGGTTTACACTACATGCGTTTCAGTTGCATTTTTTCTGCATCTAAAATGCACAGAAAGTAGATTATATGGTTATCAATGTCATATTTCACGTCAGTGCTTGCAGTTCCAATGCGTTCTGGGTGCAGAGAAAAAAGTAGAACAGGTTGCATTTTTTTCTGCACAGAACTGTCCTGGAACGCTGTAAAATGCATCAAAAATGCACTGGAACGCACCAGAACACACCAAAAACGCACTGGAATGCACATGTCCCTATTTAAATTGAATAAAAAGAGAGAGGAGAAAATGAACTGGAATGCATAAAAAAACGCACTGGAACGCTACAAAAATGCATCAAAACACACATGCAAAAACGCATCTGGAACACATCTGGACTGCGTTTCTGAAGTGTGAACCAGCCCTTAGGGTTGAACATGTAACATGTTCCCATAGCCGCAGCTGAAATCATTGGGCTGTTAATTAGATGATGGACAGCAAGTAGTTAAATCTTTTAGTGGCAAACATGTAATTGATTATGTGGGGCTAAGCTTAAGGGATAAGTTCAACTTTTAGACAAAAATTATAAATGCACATTTTTTTGCAGGCAAAAAAATGTGCATTTATTATTTTTGTCTGCAGGAGCCTGGAAAGCATTGCACCAGTGATTAGTAGATCACTGATGCCATCCAGGTCTCCTGCAGACCTGTCAGAATATCTGCTGGTAGTTCATTGAAAACTACAAGCTGACAGTCACCATTAATTCATTCATTAGTTCATTAATTCACGTCCGCGCTGTTTTTAAATTTGACAGATAGTATAGGGAGACTTCTCCACATACTATCTGTCAGAGGGAGGGGGGCGGCGGATGCAGCTATGGGAATATGTTACATGTTTCACCCTAAAAACAGGTGGAACATGTAACATGTAACATGTTCCAAAGGTGAACTTATCCTTTAATCTCTCCTACATCATCTTCTAGTGTCCAAACTTTCCACTCACTCTGTAAAAAAAATAAAAGTCAGCAGCTACAAAAACTGTAGCTGCTGACTTTTAAAAAACAGCCACTCACCTGTCCCACAATCCCGCGTTGCCCCCGCCGCAGCCTGTTTCACCGGCTGTCCAGTATTCCAGGCGCCGGCATCTTCAGTGTGGGCACCCGGCTGTGACAGCTTGCGGCTTCACATTCCGGTGCCCACTGCGCATGTGCAAGTAGTGCAGCACTTCCTGAATGGTCCCGTCATCTTCTGGGACCTGTCACATGTCCCACAAGACTTCGGGGAGGGAGGGTAGGAGGACAACTTCCGTTTTCGCTTAGCGAAAGTGGGAGCAGGTACTTGTCAAATTCAGGTACCCGTCCCCCCCCCCCTCCCCAAAGGTGCAGATCCTTAATGGGGAATGGGGGACCAATCTTTAAAGTGGAACTTCCCCTTTTGGGTGGAACTCCGCTTTAAGAACAAATTCTGGAGAAACTAAGGATTGGTAGAAAACCATTTTAGGCCTCTTTGTTTCTGGTGCAAGGCAATGTGAATTTATTTACAAGAGATAAAGATAGTATTTGAAAATTTCTTCATGCAGTGCTAAAAAAAAAATGAACAAAGGAAAAGTAAACTGACATCATGGAGGAACTTATTCACATTTCCTAAAGCAGACTCACTACAAACATTCTTACCTGGGCCTGTTGGAATGACTTCCAAAATTCCCAGGAATACAAGAAGACTTTAAAGTAGAACAATAATCAAAACTTTTTTTTCATAGAGCAAGGGAGGGTAAAAACCCCTGTCAGATTATTTTTTTTTTTTTACCATGTGTCCCATTGTGGAGATTTCCCTTCACTTCCTGTCCCACAGTCAAACAGGAAGTGAGAGGAAATCACTGCAAATTTAGGGAATTCCTTACGGACCCCAAGGTCACCAGAACTAGTGTCCCCATTGGAAGATTTCCACTCTATTACTTTTCCAGGGATAACCCAAATTTCTGGATTTTCTTTCACTTTCTCCTGTAATGACAATGGTAAACAGGACAAACAGAGAGGGTGAATCTCCTTAACAGGGGCACAGACAGCTATAAAAACTGACAGGTGTTCTAATCCCTCTCCACTCTATCCAAAACATCTAGAAAGTTTTGCCTTTATTTATACTTTAACAACTGATACCTCTGACTAGTTTACCTTCCCTATGAATAATGCATCTTTTTTTTTTTCCTGGTGCACAGAGACACCTTAAAGGGAGATGACTCTGCCAAGTCTCGTTCTGGTCTCGCTGCCCCTCACTGACTAATTCTGTCCTCATACCTGTAGACTTTCATCCAAACATTCAGAAAGCAAACAAATTGCTTGTCGGAACATTTGATGGTGCCTACATGGACTCAGCTAATTGGAAATGACTTTTTATTCAAGTCCCATGTCAGTGTGGTAATTTTTGTAGAACAAATGTGCTACTTCCGCATTACGTTTACAAAGTTCATATGCATAAGGCTTGTTGCGGTTAAAAATTAGTTCATTCCCATTAGATTTGACAAAAAATTTTTATGCTTGTCCTTCGCTTTCTCTGGCGGAACCAATTGTGTAATCATCTCCTTTAAAGTAGAAGTGAGGGCCAAAGCTCTCTTGGCTCTACTTCTCCTGTGGGTCACAGGAGTGCACTTAGTTCTGTACTCCTGTGACCCATTTTCAGCCAACAGCAGCTAAAGCCCACTGTAGGCTGACATCACTGAGCTCTGGAGACATCCCAACTTTTAAGCGGGGATCCACCCAGATGCCTGGACCAGCAGCCTGCACAATCTCTATGTGAACTCGGTGCTCCAGTGAGCGCTGGAGCCGCAGAGCACAGAGCGATGACTGACTGAGCACAGAGAGCGGTGACTGAGCTGAACCAAGAACTGAGCGTTCAGCGGTCTTCGGACTGATGATGCATCCACCCAGCTGAGTGTGATTGCTTTTTTCATTCCAGAACTTCTCTTTTTAACTCTTAGATAATCAAAGGAATGTTCTGAAAACTACAATTTTTGAACCAAATTTTTCAGGTGTAAGGCCAATCTTTCTTTCTTTCTTTCTTTCTTTCTTTCTTTCTTTCTCACACATTTCACCACTTTATTTATAATTGCATAAAACAATCTTTTGGGTATCCCGATTTTGATGGTGATCCCAGATGCAATAAGACTTGATGGTTAATCTGTACAAGATTTAATGATAAATTCACCTTTTAAAAAGATAATCATAAATGCACATCTTTTTTGCAGGTAAAAAAAAATGTGCATTTATTATTTTTTTTTTTATTAGGCCCTTGTAAAACATTGCACCCCCAATTAGCAGATCGTGGGTGCAATGAATGGCTCCTGCAGTCTGTTGGTGTAAGCTGTCTGCTCATACCTCATACAGGCAGGTGGTTACACAATTACAGGAACCATCAATGAACTACCTAGAGCGTTCACCAGGTAGTTGTAGTTTTCCTATTCACAGAACTCTGTAAATGAATGACGCAGTTGGGCACATTTGCATTTTTTTTTTTTTTAAATTGTGACAGTGACTTCGGGGAGAAGATCACTGTCACTAGAGGTGGTGGCTTGGGGAGAGGCTGCAACAGTGGGAACATGAATATATAATGAAACATTCACACAAACATGTCTGTATTTTTAATTTGGTTTTGTATTCAGTACCTGTTTTTCCCTGAAAATTTTCAATAAAAACGTAAAAAAATGTTTTTCATACAAAATGGGTGGAACATGTAACATGTTCCCAAAGATGAACTTGACCCTTAAGAATGGCTTTTTAGGGTTAACTAAGCATCTTTATTTTTTTTAAAGCTGCTGAGGGTAAAAGTAATCTATCAAACTCGTGGCATTATAATTAGATCCAGCTAATGGCTTCAGCTAGTTACAGTGTAACAAAGTTGTTACATTGTATCTATCCTTGCTTGCTGTTACCCACTTAACATTGCATATGTAGACAAGGCCCCATCAGTTGGAACATGCACAGTGGATGGGGAGGCATTTAATTACTGTAGGTACACCCTAAATTAATTCCTGGAGGGTTTATATAGTATACATTTTTAGTCCACAAGTGGTTAATTACTAAGTTGTTGTGTTTTGATCCTTACGTATAATTGCAGGTATAGAAAATCCACATCAGAGCTATGGAGGGGACTGTGTTTGTTTTGTCTCCAGGGAAATTATTGAGATAAGTTTGTTAGGGAACCAGCGATGTATGAAGGATGCCAGCTGTGTATGAAGGAAGGATATTAAGTAATTGCAATGCTTTGTGTACAAACTTGCCAAGGTAGCAATTTAATAATAACATTGTTACATCTATTAATACAGTGTATGCTGAAATTTGCATTTATTAATAGAGTCCCATACGAAAATCAAGCTAGATATCCAGGAAAGGAAATGATAAAAGGAGGGCCTATACACTACCTTGGAATCCCTTTACCAGCATAGGGGCGGACTGACCATTTGGAAACTCAGGCACTGCCCAAGGGCCCGGGGTCAGTAGGGGGCCCCATAAGATGCCCCTGGTACCTTTTTCATAGGCTTTTTTGAGTTTGGGCAAGGACACAGGGGCCCCATGATCCCCTATTGCCCGGGGGCCCCATGAGTTGTCAGTCCGCCCCTGTACCAGCATTTTTAAATCTGTAACTTAAAGCAGAGTTCCACTCACCTTGTCAAAAAATAAGTCAGCAGGTACAAAAACTGTAGCTGCTGACTTTTAAAAAACAGTTACTCACCTGTCCCACAATCCTGTGGTGTGTCCCCGCAGCCGTTTCACCGGCCATCCTGTGTTCCAGGTGCCGGGATCTTTAGTGTGTGCACCCAGCTATGACAGCTTGCGGCTTCACAGCCGGATACCCACTGCACATGTGCGAGTAGCGCTGCACTTCCTGAATGGTCCTGTAGTCTTCTGGGACCTGTCACGCATCCCAAAAGACTACAGGGAGATAGGGAGGACACCTTCCGCTTCTGATCGCCTAGGGCAGGGGTCTGCAACTTTTAAGACATAAAGAGCCACTTGGACCCGTTTCCGAAGGGAAAAAAAAGACTGGGAGCCGCAAAACCATTGCAACATTTAAAATAAATCCGACACTGCATATATTGTTTCTTACCTTAATGCTATATACAGGATCATGCAGTTAGCTTCATCCCCCATATAGTAATTCATCCCCCATAGTAATTCATCCCCCATATAGTAATTCATCCCCCATAGTAATTCATCCCCCATAGTAATTCATCCCCCACATAGTAATTCATCCCCCATAGTAATTCATTACCCCCCAGTGTAATTCATCCCCCATGTAGTAATTAATTCCCCATATGGTCTCAATTCACTTACCTTTGCTCCGCGCGTTCCTCTTGCTGTGTTCCCGCGCTGTGTTCCGGTCTTCAGGGCGGACTGTGAGAGGAGAGGAGTTCGTCACACTGCCCCGCCTACATCCTGGCTGCCCCGCCTACATCCTGACAGCCAATGTTCCACGCTCCACGGGCCGGATTAAAAGAGTCCTGACTTTTGAGGCGGCCGCCCGAGAGGAGGGAGGGGAGCGGGCGCCCGGCACACAGAAGAGCCGCATGTGGCTTGCGATCCGCAGCTTGCCGACCACTGAAACCCTATTGCCTGTCACCTGGTGGGCAGTGTGCTCCGGAGCCGCAGCAAAGATGAAAAAGAGCCGCATGCGGCTCTGGAGCCGCGGGTTGCCGACACCCGGCCTAGGGGATCGGACTGGAAGTGGGTACCTGTCAAATTCGGATACCCCCACCCCCTAAAAGTGCCAATCCTTAATAGGGAGCGGGGGAGCAGTCCTTAAAGCGGAACTTCCCCTTTTGGGTGGAGCTCCGCTTTAAAGCGGTATTAAACTCAAAAACAAAAGTTTATATATTGCAGCTTAGTGATTCTTACATGTAGTGGCTGCATTAGTTTTCTTTTTTGCATTTATTTTCACTTAGTGATCCAGCCAGTAATCTTGTATTATTCATCTTCCTTTAATACACCAAACTGTGCAGCAAAGGTGGCAGTTAGAGGCTTAAGACACACCATTTAACACTGACAGCCTGTAATTTGTCTCAGGACCCAGGACCTCTGTCTTGGGACCCACAGCCCCTGTTTTAAAGCTCACAGCTGTTGTCCTGAGGAGCACAACCCCTATGCTGGAGCCCACAACCCTTGTCTTGGAATTCATAGCCCTTGTCTTGGATGGATAATGTGCATGTAAGCCTTATTATATTGTTGATCAAACAGCATCTTAGTGTGGGTGGTCAGTGTATTGACTGCTTAGTCTAACTAAAGGATACACTTTTTTTTCCTTTTTGGAGTGAGTAAGGGATGGCTATAATACCTGTTTTTGTGCCATCTGTGCCCCATTAGGGAGATTTCCCTTCACTTCCAGGAAGATGAAATCCCTCCAAAGTGAGGGAATTCTGGGGTGTCACCAGGGTCATCAGAACTAGTGTCCCCTTTGGAAGATTTGCCCTCTATTCCTGTTCTGATGTCAACCCAAAATTTGGGATTTTCTTTTACTGTCAGTTTGTAATGATAATGGAAAACAGGACTAATAGAGAAAGTGAATCTCTCTAACAGGGGCATAGACAACAATAAAGGCTGGCAGGGGTTCTAATCCCTCTCCACTTTATCCAAAACTAGAAGAAAAAAATGTTTTGCCTTTAGTTATACTTTAGCAGTCAATTTGCTTTTCTCTGTCATGCATTTAGATCCTCTTCCCAGAGACTACTATTTTGCCGGTTATAGATCTGTTCCGTAATCACAATCAGTATTGTATCCAGAACAGGAAAACATGTCCATCTGTCAGTGTTGTTCAGTGTGTGAACTTCGAATTTTCCAGATCACTCATACCTGTGTCTCCATGGATTGGGTGGAGTCCTGTTTGTTTTATATTTGAAACGCAGCCATGTAACAGATTTTGCTGAACACCGGTTAATAATTAATCACATCCTCTGCAGTTCAACAGAATGAAAAATCCCTGGATATTGTATGTGATGATTGTGATGAGCTGGAATAGGAGTACTCTATATTAAACTAAAGTGGAACTCTAGGCAAATAATAAAATAATTTACTGCAGTGGTGTCTGTCTTTAATAATAATTAAAGTGTCATTAAACCCATATTACCAATTACACATACACTATATTTCCAAAAGTATTGGGACACCCCTCCAAATCATTGGGGTCAGGTGTTCCAATCACCTCCATGGCCACAGGTGTATAAAATCAAGCACCTAGGCATGCAGACTGCTTCTACAAACATTTGTGAAAGAATGGGTCATTCTCAGGAGCAACTGGGAACAACAACAACTCAGCCACGAAGTTGTAGGCCACGTAAAATGACAGAACGGCGTCAGCGCATGCTGAAGCGCACAGTGCGCAGAAGTCGTCAACTGTCTGCAGAGTCAATAGCTAAAGACCTCCAAACTTCATGTGGCCTTTAGATTAGCACAAGAAAAGTATGTAGAGATTTTCATGGAATGGGTTTCCATGGCCAAGCAGCTGCATCCAAGCCTTACATCACCAAGTGCAGTGCAAAGCGTTGGATGCAGTGGTGTAAAGCACACCGCCACTGGCCTCTAGAGCAGTGGAGATGTGTTCACTGGAGTGACAAATCGCGCCTCTCATCTGGCAATCTGATAGACGTGTCTGGGTTTGGCAGTTGCCAGGAGAACGGTACTTGTCTGACTGCATTTTGTCAGGTGTAAAGTTTGGTGGAGGGATGATTATGGTGTGTGGTTGTTTTTCAGGGGTTGGCTTGGCCCCCTAGTTCCAGTGAAGGGAACTCTTAAGGCGTCAGCATACCAAGACATTTTAGACAAGTTCATGCTCCCAACTTTGTGGGAACAGTTTAGGGATGGCCCCTTCCTGTTCCAACATGACTGCACACCAGTGCGCAAAGCAAGGTCCATAAAGACATGGATAAGCGAGTTTGGGGTGAAGGAACTTGACTGGCCTGCAGAGAGTCTTGACCTCATATCGATAGAACACCTTTGGGATGAATTAGAGCGGAGACTGCGAGCCAGTCCTTCTCGCCCGACATTAGTGCCTGACCTCACAAATGCACTTCTGGAAGAATGGTCAAACATTCCCATAGACACACTCCTAAACCTTGTGGACAGCCTTCCCAGAAGTGATGACGCTGTTATAACTGTAAAGGGTGGGCCAACTCAATATTGAACCCTACGGGCTAAGACCGGGATGTTCATGTTCGTGCAAAGGCAGGCATGCCAATACATTTGGCAATAAAATGTGGATCATTATTATATCCAACAGTCTACTGTGTAGCACACAATAAAACAAGTGCCCCAAATATGCATAAAAAGCCTTAAAATGACATGCACAAGTGTGAGCCTAGCCTGATGGTGGCTATATATGCCTCAGTAAATGATCAATTTCTTTTACGTTCGATCTCTTCCCAATAGGAATATTCAATCTATTGTCGACAATCCCTTTGATCGACATGACACATGAGGAGTGGATTTCAATCAACAGTTAAGATATGATCTTAACTGATAATCACACGTCATTGATCACATTTCAGGTCCAACATAAATATCCATAATCTCATATTTATGAACAAAGTATCTTGGTGCTGCCATGCAAATTGATCAATAATATTCTGCCCTGGCCGATCAACTCAGTATGATGGGATCCAACTGAAAATGAGTCTAAATCAGAAGGAAATGTATGGCTAGTTGATGGTTTGCAGATTTTAATTGAATTGATAAATCAAAGTGTGTATGTCCACCATAAGACTGGGAGAGGCAAGGCCAGAATGCTGCATGCACATGTGCTGACAGGAGGAGGAAGCAGAGTTGGTGATCATTCTTTGTCCAACAAGAAGAATACAGATGGAGAGCTGACACAGCTTTATTGTATTCTTTAATGTTAAAGATGGCCGGGGTGGACTGACAACTCATGGGGCCCCCGGGCAATAGGGGATCATGGGGCCCCTGTGTCCTTGCTCAAACTCAAAAAAGCATATGAAAAAGGTACCAGGGCCATCTCATGGGGCCACCTACTGACCCCGGGCCCTCGGGCAGTGCCTAAGTTTCCAATGGTCAGTCCGCCCCTGTTATACACTATACAATCTGATTGCACAATCTCCTTTACTTCCACTATCAACGATATAGTGTAAAGCTGGGTACACGAGGATATCTTTCTGTCAGTATTTATCGGTGAAATCCTATCTGTATTTATAGCCTGTGTTTTATGGAATGTGTTCTTGGAATGTATGTGATTACATTGTTTCTGTACTTTTTACTGTTTACATATGTAAGTGGCTGTGTCTGTTTATGTTCTAGTCTGTGATCCTGTGGTCCATTACTACTTTTCTTGTTATACAGCTGGCGTTAATAAAGGTTGCTTGTACGAGGTTGTGTGGAAACTGACCAAATGTAATTTTAAGTCAAGGAAGGTGTGATGTCATTGCGCCCCCACACTGCCCAAATATTGCTGAAAGTATACCAGTTTTTACTATTTAATATGGCCAAATACGTTTTCCTACTGCAAGTCACTATTAGGTCAGCAAAGTGTGTATAGAGCATTATTAAACTCAAAACCAAAAATGTACTATATTGCAGCTCACCAGTCATTAGATGTGGTGGCTGCATTTATTTTCCTTCTATTTTCACCTGGTAATCTGGCCAGTAACACACCTCCTGTATTAGTGAGACACAACTCCGGATGAAGGAGCACAGGGGACACAGCAGACAGCAGCATCATCAGTCTGGCGGGAGGGAAGTGTTAGATGCTGTGAGAAGTCAGCTGTTACTCCTTGTGGCTTTACAATCAGCTCCCCACTGTGCATGCGCAAGCCACATCACAGGTGCTAGAAGGCTGCAGGACCATTCACAGAGCACAGCGAGGCTCACGCATGTGCAGTGGGGAGCTGGCTGGGAAGCCACAAGGAGTCACAGCCGAATTCCCACAGTTAGCACAGTGATGCTTGGGACCTGAAGACTGATGAGGAGCTGGCCTTTAAGCATGGAGAGGACAGGATTCCTGGACAGGTTAGTGTCCTTTTATTAAAAGTCAGCAGCTACAGTATTTTTAGCTGTTGACTTTTTTTTTTGGGGGGGGGGGGGGTACTGAAGAACTGCCATTAATTACCTCCAGTTATTTTTATCTAGGAACTGCAGGTAGTTATTTTACAGCTTGGTGCAGTCATAGTGCACTTGGAGGAAAACAAATTTCATCTACAAATACAGAAAGGTTTCTTCACAGTAAGAGCTGTGAAAATATGGAGTAGACTCCCCCAGGAGTTGGTTCTGGCCAGTTCAGTGGATTGCTTTAAAAAAGGCCTGGATTCTTTCCTAGACACACAGAATGTACAGTACATCCAGAAAGTATTCACAGCACTTAACGTTTGCACTGTAACATAACAAAATGTAACAAAATAACAAGGCTGTAACATAACAAAATGTGGCAAAAGTTAAGCGCTGTGAATACTTTCTGGATGCACTGTAACTGGTTTCTAACATTTATAGGTAAAGTTGATCCAGGGAATATCTGATTGCCTCTTAGGGGATCAGGAAGGATTTTTTTCCCCTTCAGGAGCAATATGGATCATGTTTTGCTGGGTTTTTTGCCTTCCTCTGGATCAACTGTGGGCAGGGGCGGACTGACCATTTGGAAACTCGGGCACTTCCCGAGAGCCCGGGGTCAGTAGGGGGCCCTATGAGATGCCCCTGGTTCCTTTTTCATAGGCTTTTTTGAGTTTGGGCAAGGACACAGGGGCCCCATGATCCCCTATTGCCCGGGGGCCCCATGAGTTGTCAGTCCGCCCCTGACTGTGGGTGTAGGATTAAAACTTTTTATTTTTTGGTTCAACTGGATGGACTTTTGTCTTTTTTCAGCCAGACTAACTATGTAACTATAGTGCCACTTTCTAAAAGTGGTACTATTAACAACTACCTGAAACTGCCACATAGATACCAAAAGTGGCACATCATCTTTTAAAGGGCCATACCCTCAGAAAAGTGACACAAATGCTTTATTGAATTCCCCCCAATGCATAATATCTCTCAGGGACTCTATACCTTTAGCTGACACATGCATTCTTTACAGGTCAGAGCAGATCTGAACGTTCAGCTGCAAAAATTCAGATTAGAAGTTCCCTCTATTGGTCAGAGGACTCTGTGTTAATATTAGTATGTGTTCTTTTGTGAAACAATAGAACAGATATTCCTGACTCTACTAGCATGCATTGCTAACAAAGTTGCCATCAACAAAAGCAACCTTGGACTTGGAGCTCTTCCATGACATACTATGTCATTATGACATTTTTACATGACTCCAGTCATATATAGTACAAGCTTTCAGGGCTAGGATGCGGCCTTTACACAGTGGAAAGAATGAGAGGGGGGGGGGAGCTGAAGCCTCAGTGGAAAATCAGAAGCAAATACCAGAATTTTTGCCTATTGTATATTTTAATTAGTGGTTAGAGAATTGAAAGTCCAACAATAGATTCCCTCTACAGGATGATATCATCTGCAACAGTTCCACATAACTAAGGCCAGCTATACCCATAGGCATGAAGAAGTGGGCATAAATACATAGATTATTAGAGACTGTGAAAGTGTTTGGCCACTAAATAAATGCTCCTTTGCTTGCCGGCTACTCTGTAGCTCTGGGGAAAAAAATAACTGTGAAAATCGGCTTTTCCTATGAAAGCATCAGTAGAAAAACTTTGTGCAACTTTGCAGCTTTGAGAACACAATTGCGCACAAGCGCAGTTCTTTTAGATTTACAAAAAAATGAGACTTGTGCTGCCAAGGTGCCGCTAGAAGAGGTGTATGTTCTAACACAGATGCTGAGTAAGGTAGGATGTGCTCCATAGCGAGGAGGTAGTCATTTTAGGCAGTAGTAAATCCTGTAGTTTGTTTATAAAAATAGGGGCATTCATGTCTTTTTCTTTTAAAATGTTTTGTCTGAAGAATGAACATGAATATTTCACAACAAAAACACACTGCTCAAAAAAATGTAAGGAACACTTTTTAACCAGAGTATAGCATCAAGTCAATTAAACTCCTGGGATATTGATCTGGTCAGTTAAGTAGCAGAGGGGGTTGTTAATCAGTTTCAGCTGCTTTGGTGTTAATGAAATTAACAACAGGTGCACTAGATGGGCAACAATGAGATGACCACCAAAATAGGAATTGTTTTACAGGTGGAGGTCACTGACATTTTTTTCCCTACTCATCTTTTCTGCCTGTTTTTTCACAAGTTTTGCATTTGGCTAGAGTCAGTGTCACTACTGGAAGCATGAGGTGATACCTGGACCCTACAGAGGTTACACAGGCAGTCCAACTCCTCCAGGATGGCACATCAATATGTGCCATTGCCAGAAGGTTTGCTGTGTCTCCCAGCACAGTCTCAAGAGCACGGAGGAGATTCCAGGAGACAGGCAGTTACTCTAGGAGAGCTGGACAGGGGCGTAGATGGTCCTTAACCCATCAGCAGGACCGGTATCTGCTCCTTTGTGCAAGGAGGAACAAGATGAGCACTGCCAGGGCCCTACACAATGACCTCCAACAGGCCAATGGTGTGAATGTCTCTGACCAATCAGAAACAGACTTCATTACGGTGGCCCGACATCCTCTAGTGGGCCCAACATCCTCTAGTGGGCCCTGTGCTCACTGCCCGGCACCATAGAGCTTGATTAGCATTTGCCATTGAACACCAATATTGGCAGGTCCGTCACTGGCGCCCTGTGCTTTTCACAGATGAGAGCAAGTTCACCCTGAGCACATGTGACAGACATGAAAGGGCCTGGAGAAGCCATGGAGAATGTTATGCTGTCTGTAACATCGTTCAGCATGACCCTTTTGGTGGTGGGTCAGTGATGGTCTGGGGAGGCAAATCATGGAGGGATGCACGTACCTCTACAGGATAGACAATGGAACCCTGACTGCCATTAGGTATCGGGATGAAATCCTTGGACCCATTGTCAGACTCTATGCTGTTGCAGTGGGTCCTGGGTTCCTCCTGGTGCACTAAAATGCTAGGCCTCATGTGGCGAGAATATGCAGGCAGTTCCTGGAGGATGAAGGAATTGATACCATTGAATGGCCCCCACGCTCGCCTGACCTAAATCTAATAGAACACCTCTGGGATATCATGTTTCAGTCCATCCAACGCCACCAGGTTGCACCTCAGACTGTCCAGGAGCTCAGTGATGCCCTGGTCCAGATCTGGGAGTTAATACCCCAGGACACCATCCGTCATCTCATTAGGAGCATGCTCCAAAGTTGTCAGGCATGCATACAAGCATGTGGGGGGCCACACAAACTAGTGAGCACCACTTTGAGTTGCTGCAATGAAATTTCAGCAAAATGGACTGACCTGCTGCATCATTTTTTCACTTAGATTTTCAGGGTGTCTTTGAATTCAGTCCTCTGTAGGTTGATAATTTTCATTTCCATCAAACGATGAGGCATCCTTACGATCCTAACACATTACCCAGTCCATATCAGTATAGATATCCAGCATGAGATTTTTCCCCATTGAGATCTTATGTGTTTTCAATGTGTTCCTTTAATTTTGTTGAACAGCGTAGTATTTTTATGGTCCCAAAATTGGTTTTATAGTATTTACACCTGCTTTATGCTGGTGCACCTGTCGGTTTGCTTAGGTTGGTAAATATTGTTTGGTGCTAATTTTTGTGTTGAATAAATCCAATTTTTCATGTTTTTGCACAGTTGCACCATTTCTGCCTGGGCACCTCTG
Organism: Staurois parvus; assembly: GCF_062004578.1. Taxonomy (NCBI): domain Eukaryota; kingdom Metazoa; phylum Chordata; class Amphibia; order Anura; family Ranidae; genus Staurois; species Staurois parvus. The sequence goes on from NW_028318340.1 coordinate 6,884,583, forward strand.
GTGCACATCTTTAGTAAATCATCCCCTATATCTGCAATTCAGGTAATTCAAACATTTATCATTAAAAGTGAAACTCCAGCTTTCTTGAGGAAAAAAGCCCTGTTTAGATGATTTATTTTCATTGCAAGGATTTTAACAAAGCTAAAAGCATATGTGAATGCAGCAGAGTCTGAGAGCTAAAATTCCTCATCCAACTAGCATTCCACTATACAGGGTATTACAGAAAACTAGACCAGGCAGGTCAAACTCAAATTAATCAGTGGGTCGAATAAATATTCAAGGAGTCACATTTTATCTATTAAGGGCCGCACCTATATAATTTCAGAGAAAATTGTAGCATTTTGGTAATTTAACATTATTATCACAATTACAACTTACAGCATGCTCTACCAGACCAAGGAGCCATAAATCATTTCTCAAGCATTGTGTAGCACAGCTACATAAAGAAGTGTAGCTTTTGAAAGCTGGTCCTCTTTTAGGTAAAAATTGTAAACCACCGAGGGCCACCACAAGGAAGGAGCAGGGAGATCTCACGTGGCACAAAGTACCAGTTTTAAATGCCTTAGCTGGACAGATGATGTTTCTTACTCTGGTTACATTTAAAGTGATAATAAAGGCTCAATATTTATTTTTTTAAATAACAAACATGTTATATTTCCCTGCTCTGTGTAAAGGTTTTGCACAGAGTAGTCCCAAACTTCCCCTTCTCGGGTCCCGCCACCAGAACTCCTGGCCCCTCTCCCCTGCTGAGTGCCCCCATAGCAAGTGTCTTGCTATGGGGTCACTGGTGCATACTTGCTCCTGAGCCGTGCTCTGTGTGTCCATTATCTTACACAGCAGGACTCAGCCCCACCCCCTCACTCCTCACTGGTTGTGATTGATGACAGTGGGAGGCAATGGCCGCTGCTGTGTCTGAGCCAATGAGGAGGAAGAGAGCTGCTGCTCCTGTGCTGGTTCAAGATCAGGCTTAAGTAAGTATTTGTGGGTGGGCTGGGAGGGGGGGGGGGACACAGAGAATGTTTTTTTACCTTAATGCAAAGAATGAATGAAGGTAAAAAAACCTTAAGAGCTGATGCACACATGTGCAGTGCGGATTGAAGCTCGGGTTTCACCGGTTCATGTCAGGTTTACGTCAGGTTCAGGATTAGCTCAGGATCTTATCTTGTTCACACATATGTGGTTTAGAAACAGCTCCCATAGAAGTCGGTAGCCTGACCACACTGCACAGAATTTGGACAGGACTCTTTTTCAAACCGTACTGAATCCGCACTGCCAGTGCACCGGACATATGTGAACAAGCACCATAAAAAGCAATGTTTTTTCACGTCATGCGGATTGAAGGCAGTTCAAACCACATCCAATGTGCATATTTGTGAAACGGCACTTAGCCTTTACAACCACTAATGTTATTACATTTTATTCTATAAATATGTAACTATATTAAATTGTGTTTTTATATTGTCCTTGAGTTCATATGTATTTACAGTTTGTTCTTTTTTCAACAATTCTCTGCTGATAGCAGAAACAATTTGTTTGAGGGTATGTTTAGACCTGCCATTTTCAACCAGCGTGCCATTCTAGGCTTTCCTTGAGCAGTGGAAGAATGATATCTGAACTGATAGTGCCTGCACAGGTCAGGGGTCAGCATCACCAGTGGCATAACAATAATGATCTTTTTAGCTGTCTAAAAAAGATGGCATTCTTCCAACTGACTACCAATGTAGGGAACATTTGTCCCAATGACCCCCAATTAAATAATGCATTCTTTCCACTGACCACCAACCACCATATAAAGGACATTCTTTCTTTCATTGCTCATTGATATACGGGGGAGTCTCTCTGTAAGGGGGGCCTTCTCTCTGACCATTAATTTTTGGGGACAGCTTTCACACTGTCCACTAATAAAAGGGGAACATTCATAGAAAACTACAAAATAAAATGAAAAACAAATATCTAAAAAAGACAGACTCCCTTACATTGGTGGTTATAGGAAACTGACCACCAATGTAAGGGAGTCTGTCTTTTTTAGATAATTCTTTTTCATTTTATTTTGTGATTATTTCTGAAAATTATTTCATCATATAGATTAAGGGGTGTTAAAAATGATCCACCTTGGTTGTCATATACTGTAGGTATGCCATTATTTTATTTACTGTTCTATTTTTCTACAAATTACTAATCTTGCTAATGTACTGATAGCTCTAGATATAAATTGTAGCAGAGATCTTCCGAGTCCTGAACATTTTCTAAAGGGCTCCTCAGGGGTAAAAAGTTGAAAAGGCTGGTTTAGGCACAGGGAAACCTTTTATTTATGTTATTTAGTAAAGGAAGAAATTCTTATCTGCCCATTTCTACATGGGAAATAATAATTTGGAACAGCTTTGCCTTTTTCTAAAGCTGTTTGGGCAGTTTATCTTCCCATTGTTGACATATATTAACATAGGTGAGAGTAATCCAGTAAGAGCACCTATTATTCCTAGACACTTGCACTTCTCCCATACAAGAGATAACTCCTGAATTATGCCTCATAATAAAAATTGAGCACTGAGGTTCAGGCAAAGCTGCTGCAACTCTGTCCAGCCTCTCCCTGCATCAGTAGATTACAGCTATAGTGATCTATTGCTGGCTGATTGCCAGAAAAATATATACTTTTGCATTTAATAAATTACACCCCAGGGTCAGACTGACCATTTGGAAACTCGGGCACTGCCCGAGGGGCCCGTGGACAGTAGGGGGCCCCATGAGATGCCCCTGGTACCTTTTTCATAGGCTTTTTTGAGTTTGGACAAGGACACAGGGGCCCATGATCCCCTATTGCCCGGGGGGGGGGCCCCATGAGTTGTCAGTCCGCCCCTGTTACACCCATATACATGCAAGTGTAAATGCAAGTACCAGCGATTTCAGGCTATAGCCATGTAACGTATTATATCAATCCAGTCCTATGGACAGGATTAGTACCAGATGGGGCCCCCAAGCACAGCAAACTCAGGCGTATTTTATGCTCTGTGCCCATATGCCTTTTTTATTTCTTCTGTGTGCATAAACCCTAAAGCCAAAACCACTTTTGGGGGGAATAAAGTGGGGAAGGGTTATAATCCCTACTAGCTTTTCATGTTGTCTTTGCACCTGCTGGGGGAGATCCACTCTATTGTCACTGGGACTTACAGCAAACCTTCAATGTAAAACAGTAGGTCTGATTTTTTGCACACCCCTTGTCCCCCAGTGTAAATGGCTTTCAAAAGCCATTTGTAAACCAACACACTGCCTGGAAAAACAATTTCCTCAACCACAGCTTCCGGGAGGCACAGGTCATGTCACCGTGTCTCTATGTTGTCTCCTGGGATACTTGGGCGCTTGAAATCCTGCAAGAATTCACTTTGGCAGTGGACTGGAGTACATTCTAATGATATTTAGAGCTCCAAGCTCTTCAGGAAGGCAAAATCACATCGCTCATGCTTTGATGAAGTCATTTTTTTTTGCAGGTGACCTGGTTGTTTTGGTTTTTTTTCTTTTACAAATGGCTATTTACAGCCACTTGTGTTGGGGTTCTGCTTTAAAGCGATGGAAACCCCAATCTCTTGAGCTGTCATTGTAAATAGAGAATAGAGGGAACATTCTCAAACTGGGGCATTTCTTCTGGTGGCAGCTTTCTAAGAGGAGATCTCCTTCACTTTGGAAAGATTTCCTCCCAGTTTCTGTGGGATCTACAGGCCAGTGAAGTGAAGTGAGCTGAAGTGCCAATCTGCGGTTTCTAAATCGAGCAAAACCCTCTCTTGTATTAAAAGAGGTATAGACTCCAGAGAGAGAGAGAGAGATCATAATACCCCTGTACAAATCATTAGTAAGACCTCATCTGGAATATGCAGTTCAGTTTTGGGCACCAATTCACAAAAAGAACATTGGGGAACTGGAGAAAGTACAGAGAAGGGCAACCAAACTGATAAGAGGCATGGAGGAGCTCAGCTATGAGGAAAGATTAGAGGAACGGAATGTATTCTCTGAAGGGGTGATATGATCAGCATGTATAAATACATCAGTGGTTCATATAGTGAACTCGGTGTAGAGTTTTTCACCCTGAGGTCATCACAGAGAACAAGGGGGAACTCTTTACATCTGGAGGAAAAGAAATTTAATCTCCAAACACGGAAAGGTTTCTTCACAGTGAGAGCTGTGAAAATGTGGATTAGACTCCCTCAAGAGTTGGTTCTGGCCAGCTCAGTGGATTGCTTCAAAAAAGGCCTGGATTCTTTCTTAGATACACAGAATATAACTGGATACTAACATTTATAGGTAAAGTTGATCCAGGGAATGTCTGATTGCCTCTCAGGGGATCAGGAAGGAATTTCTTTCCCAGCAGGAGCAAATTGGATCATGCTTTGCTGGGTTTTTTTGCCTTCCTCTGGATCAACTGTGGGTATAGGATTATAACTTTTTTTTTTTCTATGGATGGATTTTTGTCTTTTTTAAGCCAGACTAATTATATGTAACTGGGACACAGATGACTCTAAAAAACCTGACCGGGTTTTATCTATTCCCTAGTCTACCCCATAAGAAATATAGCATATATATTTAAATGCTGTGTAAGTTTTTCTCATGTGCACAGTAATTCTAACAGCATGTAAAAAACACACCAGCTAAATGGAAGATGGGGATTGGCCAAGTGTGTCATTTGCTCACTGCAGGAGGTCAGTAGGAGCACTGTACAGCTCAATACATTCAGCATTGTTGGATGTCTGCAATGAAGCAGCATGCCAGCACAATCACGTAACACAACATTTTTTGTCTCCTACAACTTGGCTTTCTGCTTCTATGTGAAGTTTGTGGACAGTTGAAGCAACCTTTCATTATGATATTCTGTGCAGCCGCAGGCTTCCTGAATGGTGAGTCTATCTTTGTGTGTGGCTTATCTACCGTAAATCTAGGACTGTAGTTTGCAATCTTTTAACTCTTTCCTTGCCGGTTAATATAGCCTTCAGCTCTTACGATAGGTAGCAACCCTGCTCAAGGAAAGCAGTGTAGTAAGTCAGATTCAGTTAGCTGGTGGGATGTGTGTGGGATTATCCTTTACATGTGTTCATTGTAATATGTAGCTGCAGGCTATAATACAAGTCATTGGAAGAGATGGCTTAAAGATGACTCAAAAAGCTTTTGTAAAGAGGAAAAGGACATGGTACTGTCAGAATTATGTCAGGTGTCCTTTTTAATGTGATGTGTGGTTAGTATAACCCGTATTTATCTGCGGTATGGAATTCAGCCTAACGGTTTGTTTATGTAACTAATGTATTCTATTTATAATAGAAAATGTAACATTTTATTATCACATTTACTCTTTGGCAATATTAGGGGGTGGTTTTACAAGTCTGTAAAGTTGACCTTTAAACTTACTTTTTGCCTTTTTTATGTAAATTTCAGTCAAAATTATATTTTATTTTAATTAAATTATACTGAGATCAAATTGTCTGCTAGCTTTTTTTTATCAGATGTATTTATGGCTGAAAGAACCTAAAAGCTGGGAGGTTGAGACGTATTGTGGAACTAAAAGTCTTAGCATGCCATATCAACATTTCCATCTGTCATTGACAACACTGACACCTGCAGGTTCCAAGATGATACTTCATGTCTCACGATTTCGTTCATTGATTTTTTTTTTCGCCGCTGTCTACTAGGGTGCTTATACTAAAACAAACTCATCTAATTGCAAGATAGATACTTTTAAAAAGAAATCTATTAAAGTGTATGTAAAACCTTTACGTTTTGGATAGAGTAGCTAAAGAACATAGAGCATATGCTAACTTTTAATACTGTCTGTGCCCACCCTCTAGGGGGATTCAATGCTGTATCTGCCCTGTGACTATTTTCACCAAGGCAGGAAGTAAGTGGAAGTTTTAAAATTAAAGCTAAAACTTTGAGTTGTTTTGAGAACAAGAGATGAGGGCAAATCTTTCAATAGAGACAAATGATCCAGTGATAGCTGTCAAAGTTGGAAATTGCCCTTTCCTGGAAGATGTTCTCACATTTCCTGTTCCATATGCCAGACAGAAAATTAAGGAAAATCTCCCCAGCAGGGCACAGACAGCAAAAAATAACTTAATAGGGTTTTCAACACTTATCTACTCTATCCACAAAAATGGGCTATACATACAGTACAACCTAAGACATAGTAACTGACTTCATTATCATGTAGCAAATGTGAGCTGAATGGCTTCTGACTAAAGAGTACCTGTTAGCTCAGATGTGTAGAATGTTTGACGTAAAGTGTTACTAAACCCAGGACCCTGCATTCACTATATCTGGTCTCCCACAGTGCACAGAACATGGAAATGCTATTTTTTTAGTAAATATAAACTGCTAAACACGTTTTCTCATCAGCAGTTGGAGCAGTTTTGTGACTTCTATCAGTGTTCAGCAGCGCACTGGTTAAAGCTTGTAAGAGGAGTTTTCTTTCTGCTCTAGGAGGATGCAGAACCCCTGACCTCTGTCTGGACAATGCTGATTGGCCCTGTGCTAATCACATGCACTCTCCCAAGAAAAAAAAAACTTCTCTAGCAATACACACCAAATTGAGCATGTGCAGAGTGTCTCCACACAATATGTCTTATCAGGAGATAACAGGGGGACACTGGAAGGAGGGGAGGAGCAGAGAAGACAGGATCAAACAGCATTTGTACACAATGCAGAGGACTAACCCCTTAGTTTACACAGTGAGTATATCAAGCATGCTTTGCTGCATATACAGACTGATTTTACTGTTGTAGGTTTAGTGACACTTTAATGCTCAGTAGGTATGCTCTAAGAAACACTGAGAACTGGTTTAATAAAATGCATGTTTTATGCCAGACTATCAAAGCTTCAGAGTCAGTTCCATCTTCTTAGATGCTGGTTGCAAGAACAATCTTGCTGGGTTGGCCATTATGATACTCAAGACCGTACACTGGACAACACTGTCACACTACAATCACAAGTGTATAGTACATGAAGGGTCTTGCTGGCAGAGCTCAAAAGACTGACATATGCAACACTGAGGGTCCATCAGGCTCAGATACATTATTTGATTTTTGTGTTCATCTCGTCTGGCGAAACAGAGATGAACAAAGTCAACCCTGACTACTTGGAAGTAATCGGGGCATTGCCGTCATGCACTCTGTATTGGATGTGCCTGTCAGATGAAAGGAAAGTTAAATGAGGAGCTGGTCCTTTGCTACATGCATACAAGGCATTTCTGTTTTGATACACCGCAGTGTCCACATAATCTAATCCATGAGAGATCATGGAACTCCTCACAGGTTGTACCATCATTTCTGCTTTTCTGAGATTGAGGCTGTAGTGTGGCTTTTCCTATCCCACTGAAGAGAATGGGCAGTTTGGAGATGTTCTTTATTCGTCTTTAAGTTGGTACTCACTGAGAGCTCCCCTGGGTTCAGTGTGAAGGAGTCCTCTAGAGTGACAATTGGCTGCAAGTGACAATGTTCACTGACACTGTACTCAACAGTGAGCACACCTATTACTGGGTACATATGGGTGCCTCGTTTCCCTCTTTGTAGCTCAGCTCCAAATGCTTGTACACTGACTGATCAGTTCCTATGGTGTGTTAAACCCTGGAAATAACCTCAGCTCTGTATGGTTCACCCTGTTTGACTGGACCTGAACACAAATGGAAACTTGTCATACAGAGAAATCCATGTACATATCCTTTAAACAGCATTACTAAGAAACAATTGGGGAATTTTGTCAAAACTGGAGCAGACATAATATTGAGCAACTGCAGTGGAATAACATCCTTACAGGATGTCTCCAATTTACAAGCCGACCTCAATGCACTGTTTAATTGGGCAACTATGTGGCAAATGAGGTTTAATGTTGATAAATGTAAGGTTATGCAATTGGGGGCTAAGAATATGCATGCATCATACATACTAGGGGGGGGTACAACTGGGGGAATCAATGGTAAAGAAGGATCTGGGGGTTCTGGTAGATCACAAGCTTAATAATGGCATGCAATGCCAACCTGCGGTTTCTAAAGCAAGCAAAATCCTCTCTTGTATTAAAAGAGGTATAGACTCCAGAGAGAGAGATATCATATTACCCCGGTACAAATCATTAGTAAGACCTCATCTGGAATATGCAGTTTAATTTTGGGCACCAATTCACAAAAAAAAACATTGGGGAACTGGAGAAAGTACAGAGAAGGGCAACCAAACTGGTAAGAGGCATGGAGGAGCTCAGCTATGAGGAAAGATTAGAGGAACTGAATTTATTCTCTATTGAGAAGAGGAGATTAAAGGGGGATATGATCAACTTGTATAAATACATCAGTGGTTCATATAGTAAACTCGGTGTAGAGATATTCACCCTGAGGTCATCACAGAGGACAAGGGACACTCTTTACGTCTGGAGGAAAAGAAATTTAAACTCCAAACATGGAAAGGTTTCTTCACAGTCAGAGCTGTGCAAATGTGGAATAGATTTCCTCAAGAGTTGGTTCTGGCCATCTCAGTGGATTGCTTTAAAAAAAGTCCTGGATTCTTTCTTGCATACACAGAACATAACTGGATACTAACATTTATAGGTAAAGTTAATCCAGGGAATATCCAATTGCCTCTCGGGGGCTCAGGAAGGAATTTTTTTCCCCTGCAGGAGCAAGTTGAATCAGGCTTTGCTGGGGTTTTTTGCCTTCCTCTGGATCAATTATGGGTATAGGATTATAAAAAAAAATTTTTAATGGTTGAACTGGATGGACTTTTGTCTTTTTTCAGCCAGACTAACTATGTAACTGTGCATAGCAACCAGTCAGCTTTTATCATTCATTTTCAAAAATGCTATTCAATCACCCATGCTCAATTAACAGTGACAATCACCCACTAACTGCTGTGTAAAACAAGAAATTGTAAAATAATTGTATCCTTATAATGCACAGCTTTGTAATATAAGGATACATTCACTTTCAAAGTCTAACTGAACAAACCACAAATATAATCTGATTGGTTGCCATGTGCAGTTGCTCCAGATTTTGACTGCACTAGTTTTGATTAATTCAGCCCAGGTTTTGCTGGCATTTAAGAACATTTAATTGAAAGTCCAGTGCCTGTCACTCTTGAAAATGCCATGTCTCTGTGCATCTCTCCCACTGCATTGTAGTAACTGGGTAGCACATTATGTGACAGCAAAGCGCTGAAAGTGTGCATGGCGGAAGCTGAGCTGTTTAAGCTGGTTCAGACTTACAGTATTGTGAAAGGAAGTATCTATACATAGGAACATAAATTCAAAGTTTTTTGCAAATTAGAGGACTGGGGACTATATGCTGGCTGAGCATTTATTATCCTGGTCTTTATTGACTTTATTGTGTGTCCAGTTTCTAGAGGGGACCTGTTGTATCTTCTCCCTGTGTTGTTTGAGTTTCTCAAACTCTACTGGAAATGTAATCATTCAATTAAAGGCTTATTGTAAAGTACTTTAGAGTGTTAGCTCTTTAGAGAAAGCATTGCTATGAATGGTTCTATTTCTTCTACAAAACTGTGTGGAATTAGTTAAAGTGGTTGTAAACCTCAGATATGAAATATGAACAAAGCATATCCCTCTATAGTGTGTACTTGTCTCAATTAAGAGCACTAAGTGTCATTTCTGTGTGCTGCCTTGTTCCTCTGCTATCTGCATGAGTCACCTCTGACAAGTTTTCCTAACACCAAGAGAAAAAAGGTGACAGGGGAGAGACCTCCAGCACACAGCCTGTGTTTGGCAGCCTCATCTCTGTTCCTGTGTGTTGTGTGGAGGGGGTGTGTCCCTCCAATCAGCTCTCAGACCTCTCCTCGTTGAGCTCAGCAGTTTGTAATTTCAGGTTTTTGCTCCCTATTTTCTGAAAGCTCAGACAAGCTTTATACAATCTGCAAAACAGATGATGAGACAGGGATGTTTAATTCTTATCGTCTGACATCCAGGACATGCAGTTCCGGGCGCCGGCCAAGAAGTTTTGTTCTACATTTATCCCTGCTGTGGGCTACTCCAGCGCTGGTAGAAGCTCATTTGCAGGCAACGAAGCCTGGCTTTTAGTCAAGCAGCACAAACCCCTCACTGCTCAGGACATGACAGCAAAGGAGAGGGTGGGGGAGTGGTGTTTCCTTCAGTGCGGTTGTGTTCTGAGCGAGAACTTGGACACCTGTCTCCGAGCAAACATCACTTTTTATCTCCTAATATATGGTATTACAGCCTGTCCTAGCCCAACACTCTACTGCAGCTTATAATCCACTGCAATGCAAAGCCAGCACTGTGATTTTTGTCTCTCTTTCCACAAGAAGTCCATACATACTTTCCTGGCTTCCTATTGGCTGTCAGTCTCGGGACATTGAGCCCCCTCCAGTCCATGCAGCATACTGCTCCTCTGCTGTTCCAGGAATGGGTGTGCTGCTGTACCCCACCTGTAATGGACATCTAGAATCTTCCTGACCAAGTGCACTGTGGTATGCAACACTCAGCATGTGCAGTACAGTCACATAGGGCAGACTACACTCACACACAGCATCACCCCCCACCCCACATATCCCCAATGTTCCTCCTTTCCCCCCACTTATCCCCAATGTTCCTCCTTTCCCCCCGCTAATCCCAAATTTCCTCCTTTCCTCCACTTATCTCCATTGTTCCTCCTCTCCCCCCTCTAATCCCAAATGTCATCCTTTCCTCCATGTGTCCCCAATGTCCCCCCTATTCCCCCTCTTATCCCCAATGTTCCTCCTCTCCCCGCACTAATTCCAAATGTCTTCCTCTCCTCCACTAATCCCCAATGTTCCTTCTCTCCCCCCACTAATCTCAAATGTCTTCCTCTTTTCCACGTATCCCCGATGTCCCTCTTTCCCCCCCCACTTATCCCCAATGTCCCCCCCCCCCCATTAATCCCAAATATCCTTTTCTCCTCCACTTATCCCCAATATCCCTCCTATCCCGCTATTTATCCACAATGTTCCTTCTCTCCCCCAACTAATTCCAAATGTCCTCCTCTCCTCTACTAATCCCCAATGTTCCTCCTCTCCCTCCACTAATTTCCAATAATCCTCCTCTCCCCCCACTAATCCAAAATGTCCTCCTTTCCTCCACATATCCCCAATGTCCCCCCTATTCTTCCTCACTTCCACGTATCCCCAATGTCCCTCCTATCCCCCCCACTTATCCCCAATGTTCCTCCTCTCCCCCCACTAATCCCAAATATCTTCCTCTCCTCCACTAATCCCTAATGTTTCTCCTCTCCCTCCAGTAATCCCCAATGTTCCTCCTCTCCCCCCACTAATCCCAAATGTCCTCCTCTCCTCCACATATCCCCAGTGTCTCCCCTATCCCCCTATTCATCCCCAATGTTCCTCCTCTCCCCCCACTAATCCCAAATGTCCTCCTCTCCTCCACATATCCCCAGTGTCTCCCCTATCCCCCTATTCATCCCCAATGTTCCTCCTCTCCGCCCATTAATCCCAAATGTCCTCCTCTCCTCCATTTATCCACAATGTCCCCCTATCCCCCTACTTATCCCCAATGTTCCTCCTCTTACCCCACTAATCCCAAATGTCCTCCACTAATCCCCAGTGTTCCTCCTCTCCCTCCACTAACCCCAATGTTCCTCCTCTCCCCCTACTAATCCCAAATGTCCTCCTCTCCTCCATGTATCCTTAATGTCTCCCCTATCCCCCTATTTATCCCCAATCTTCCTCCTTTCCGCCCATTAATCCCAAATGTCCTACTCTCCTCCACTTATCCCCAATGTCCCCCCTATCCCCTGCTTATCTCCAATGTTCCGTCTCTCCCCCCACTAATCTGAAATATCCTCCTCTCCTCCACTAATCCCCAATGTTCCTCCTCTCCCTCCACTAATACCCAATGTTCCTCCTCTCCCCCCACTAATCCCAAATGTCATCCTCTCCACTTATCCCCAATGTCCCCCCTATCTCCAGTGTTCCTCTCCCCCCCCTCCTCTAATCCCAAATGGCCTCCTCTTCCCCCACTAATCCCCAATGTTCCTCCTCTTCCTCCACTAATCCCCAATGTTCCTCCTCTAACTCCACTAATCCCCAATGCCCCCTCTGCACATATCCCAAATATTCCCCCTCCCGTCCCCACTTATCCCAAATGTCCCCCCTATGTATCCCAAATGCCCTCCCCCACACTTAGCCACTGTTCCTCCTCTCACTCCACTAAAACCCAATGCCCCCCCTCTTCCCCCAAAACTTATCCCCAATGTTCCTTTTTCATCCCACTTATCCCCAATGTCCGCCCTCAATCCCACCTATCTCCAATGTCCCCCTCTCCCCCACATATTCCCAATGTTCCTACTCTCCCTCTCCATCCACTAATCCCCAATGTCTCCCCTCTCCCCCACATTATAAATTAGCACATTGACCCCCCCTTCCCCATTTAGCACCAATACCTCATTAACGTAGCACCTATGTCATCCCCTATCCCCCTCTTGGCATTAATGCCTTCTCTCCCCACTTAACATTGCACTCCTACTTTAAATTGTAGCTGTTTTTCTGCAACAGCCCCTCTCACTGATACTCTGTAGGTAGGGGTGAAAGGATTTGGGGGTGGGAGGAGCACTCTGTACTAGAAGGGGGGGGTGAAAACTGGTCTGTGAGATATGCATTCCTGAGCCCTGCACTCTGTACGCAACTCACTCCTGAACTCTGCACTCTGTACGTAGCATACTCATGAACTCTGCACTCTCTGCATAGCGCGTTCTTGAACCCTGCACTCTGTAGGTAACACACTCCTGACCTCTGCAGTTTGCACACTGTGCACTCTGGAGCTCTTCATTCCGTATGCAGTGCTTTCCTAAACCCTGCACCCTGGACACAGTGTACTCCTGAACTCTGTGCAGTGCCCTGTGCAGTATGCACTACTGTTATTTAACAATGCTCCATTAAGACCCTCCCACTGTTAGGCAGTGGTGCAGTGGGGGCGTGGTTGAATTTCTGCACCTATTCTCTGAGAAAAAAAGCCCTGGCGGGCAGTACCATCTCACCAGGGCACCCGGTCAACCAGTCGGCGCTATCGTTGGCTGATCATAGAGGCGGACAAAGACTGGAACCACTCTGTCTGCCTCTATGAAATAAGAAACAGAAAGTGATGAGCATACATCACCACCAGTTTCCTGGGAACTATTTTTAAAAAATAGAAAGCATTCGATTACACTGATCATGATGTGATCAAATTCTTTTAAAGACAGAGGAGGGATCTGGGGTCTTATTGAACCTAAATCTCTCCATAAAGATTACCTGTCACTGCCTATTGCTGTCACAAGGGATGTTTAAAAATATATATAATGTTTGGGGGTTCTAGGAAGTTTTCTAGCAAAAAATAAAAAAAACATTAAAAGTTTATCGCCACAAGGTACCTTTCATTTTTAAGAGCCCCAGACATTCCTAAAAGCACCTATGCCTAATAAGACACATCAAACCTTCCTATTTTCCATCCTGGGAAAAAATTATCATTTTTTTCTATCAGGACAAGTAGATTGTCATGAGGGACAAGAAGACTGAGACCCCGATTTAGTCCCTTGGACAAGTAGAATTTTTAAAACATTTCCACATCCCTGTGAGAAGAGAAGACTGCAGTTTAACAGGTACATCTTTTGTAGGAAGATTTGTTTCATCTCTGTGTATCACCTGAGGCCAGTCACTTCACTGGGTTTATGTGGTGTATTTATTTTATGTGCTGCCCTAGGCAACACTAAAATCACGACCACAGCCCATCACAGTAATCCCTCCCCCGCATCGCCCCGCTGCCCCCACCACCACAGCTCATCACTGCAATCCCCCCGCCACTGCCACCACTGACCAACACACATCCGCCACCACCCCCACCTCGATCATCCACACTAACCTTAACCTCCACAATGACGGAAGCAGCCGCCATCTCCACACCCTCTAGCAGCGCAAAACCTTCTTCAGATCACTTGGCGGAGCTGACCAGGTCTTGCGCCCCTGAAAATTGAAACCTTAGGTAAACGCCTTGTTTGTCTCGTGGTAAATATGTCACTGAATATACAGTCAGGTCCATAAATATCGGGCAATATTATCTGCTCATATTCAGCCACATGCTTCAGAACTCATTGGACGCCGCTTCACAGTGCAGATGGACAATGACCCAAAGCAGACTGCAAAAGCAACAAAAGTTTTTTAAGGGAAAGAAGTGGAATGTTATGCAATGGCCAAGTCAATCACCTGACCTGAATCCGATTTAGCATGCATTTCACTTGCTGAAGACAAAACTGAAGGGAAAAAGCCCCAAGAACAAGCAGGAACTGAAGACAGTTGCAGTAGAGGCCTGGCAGAGCATCACCAGGGATGAAACCCAGCGTCTGGTGATGTCTATGCGTTCCACACTTCAGGCTGTAATTGACTGCAAAGGATTTGCAACCAAGTATTAAAAAGTGAAAGTTTGATTTATGAATATTATTCTGTCCCATTACTTTTGGTCCCTTAACAAGTGGGAGGCACATATGCAAACTGTTGTAATTCCTACACCGTTCACCTGATTTGGATGTAAATACCCTCAAATTAAAGCTGACAGTCTGCAGTTAAAGCACATCTTGTTTGTTTCATTTCAAATCCATTGTGGTGGTGTATAGAGCCAAAAATGTTAGAATTGTGTCAATGTCCCAATATTTATGGACCTGACTGTATGTAAGGGATTACAACCACTTTAATGCAGACAAAAAAGTTCTAGGTTCCCTGAAATTAGAAAAGAGTTATGTGATGTGGCAATTTTAGATATAACCAATGTTTAACAGAGTTCTTTAATGTTGCTTACGTAGCCAGGATTAATTTACAGTGCCCTAGATAGAACGTTGACTGTATGTTTTCATAGAACGTGAGATCACTTTTGTGATAGATGAACTTGTGTTAGCATTAGCCACCACCATGCCATACTGTATGAAATGATGTGTTTACTTTTTACATTTCCCCTCCAACATGATATTTCCTAAAGCACTGACTCATTACCCGTATTATCATCCCTGCAATCAGCAACCTGGAATAGGGGCCTCCACATCATACACTATGCAGAAAGTTAGGCTTGACATGATGATACACTGCAAAGAACCATCTCCTCCAGATTGCATGCATAGCAAGCCTTCCTCACATAGTCAACTTCCCAGCTTCTCTGCATTCTAGAAAATGCACATGAACTGACTTCCCCCAAATAAAATATTGCTCTGTTGTTCATGTTACAGTAACCAGCTAAAGGGGGAAACCCTTTCGTTACCCTCATTGTCAGTGTGTGTCAGTCTGACTGATGTAGTATCTAATAAGAACCCTTGCAACTGACAGTTTAATGATACTTTGTCACAGCTCATTAACTAATAATTCATCCTCTAACAGTAATTGTTCAGTGATATCTTCTGCTAAAACAGTACTTATGAATGGTGTTCCTTTTCTGATCCTTGTGTGCAAAACTGGATAGCTGTTTTCAACAAAGATAAACAACTAAGCTGTCTAGAACTAGCATCCTAGGTAGCCTATTCCACATTTTCACATCTTTTACTGTGAAGAAGCCTTTCTGAATGCAGAGGTTAAATCTCTTTTCCTCCTTGTTCCTTTGCAATGATCTTAAAATGAACAGCTTTGCACCAAGTTTACTATATGGATCACCTATGTATGTATAATGGTAATCTTTCCCCATAGCTCAGCTCCTCTATGGCATATATTGGTTTTGTTGCCCTGATATATATAAGAACACCAATTAAATCAGTTATGTATATACTACAGTACCCTCCCATACACACACACTCACACACACATACACACACAGAAACACACCTATTTTTAAAAAATATAATTACCTTAAAGTGATAGTAAAGTCCACTTTTGAAGTTGTACCTACGGGTAAGCCTATAATAAGGCTTACCTGTAGGTATGGTGAATATCTCCTAAACTTGCACTGTTTAGGAGATATTCACATGGGATGCAGCTGGTCATCAGCGTGTTTGCTCTGAAGGAATGGCATACCCGTGCCTTCGCCAGGGCCATGACTGCCGCCCTCATGCAAGGGAGTGACGTCATCGCGGCTTGGCCATTCATACAGCTGGAGCCTGTGAACCTGGAAGGAAGACTGGGTGAAGATGGAAGCCCAGTCAGCAGTGAAAGCGCTCTGCTTGAGTGCTTTGTTCTTAGGTAAGTATTTCATAATGTGGTAGTATGTGATGTCTATTAGCACATTATGCCATTGCCTTGCAGGGGATTTTTTTTAAATGCCCAAGTTTAATTCCAGCTATTTTCTGTCTGGTTGAAACCATTATGGGTCCTTCCTATCTTTGTCCGATGTCAGTGGTGGGCAGTTCTTACTTTGGAACAGAAGGAGGCTCATGTCAACTTGGAGGGTACTGGGCCTCCTAAGTGGTGGCCAGAGGGTGACCAAAAAGGGCTGGGTAGGACTTATCGGTGTGCTTCTTCCTTGTCAAATAACCAAACTGGAGGTATTGGCTATACCAAGCTGAACTGCTTAACTGAAGGTCCAAGACCTGCTTGTGCTGTCTGGTAGTACATTCTGTATCATAAACTGGCTGAACAGAATTACAAATCTTTTGACAGCTAAAAGGTGACAAGTTCACATATTTGTGTTTCAAATCTGTATTTAACTGTTTTCCTGGCAGTGCAGCTTTAAGGTACCCTTAGGCCCCATGTACACCTGAGCATTTTGTAGTTGATTCTAAAAATCAGACCCAAAATTTATATTTTGCTACTGAATTATATATTACAGACAATTAGCTGTAATTTACTATATTTGAAGTATTTTGCATCCTGTTTTGTATTGCTTTGGAATGTACTGGATATGTTTCAGTCTGTAATATTTTAGCCCTTTGTTGCTTCTACTATTTTGTTGTAGTGAACTTATTTGGTCATATTTTTGGCTAATATTCTGCATTCTTCCTTTCTTATGTCAAATAGTTGCTGGCCATTCATACAGATATAATCAGAGGCAGTCGCAGAGAGTAGCATGTGCCAAAGGGCAAAAACATTACTTTTAATTATAGTCTCAGAGATTATTTACAGTGTTCTCTCTATTTAAAAAATGGAATTTCTTCAAATTGTCTCCAAAAGAGGATCCGGGCTCTTTTATGTGGAGTCGAATGCCCAATATACAAGGGTTCTCAGCCCGGTGGAACAAATGAGGACGGAAAGGGCATGTTGCTTCACTCACGCACAGAAGTGCCCACTTACAGTACTGAATCTATTCAAGAGAGAATAAAGCATTCATGGGCCGTTCCATTTCTGTATGAAAACATTTCCTGTGGCATTTTAATCTATCATTGTAAACATCTCAGCCTCTTCTGCTGCCAAACACGTCAACTGCCTTCTATTTGGGAACAGAAGCTGCCGTACACATTATGTCATCCTTATGCAGCAACACAAATGTCAGCCTTATCAATTAGAACACTGAAATATCCTTCTTTTATCCACAGGTCCTTTGCATTTTCTCCTATAAACAGTTCCGAGATTAAGTCACACCCAGAGTATGATAAACTCATGAACATGATAACTAGAAAGACGGTTTAGATTAAAGATTGTTGATGAACGGATACATAACAATGATTCATTGTAGTTGAAGGATTGCATACGAATATTCAGGCTGAAAAAAAATGTGGAGGAAATTTTTGATCTTGGCAGAAGGTGATCACAGTGAATGCCCGAATTTAATAGATATTGGTAATCTAGACAGGTGCCACCCATATCATGACTGGGACAGAGAGAACCTCATACATATGTCAGTGTAAATGTAAGTGAGCATGACTTTTGTATTAAAGAATGGTAACATATTGACACAGGGTAAAACTAAAACCCAACTTCACTCTGTATAATTATGCCCTTCGTTAATACATTTCCTGCCTCGACACTGAAAATTGGCCTAGTATTTCATCACTTTCATTTATACCCTCTTATCTAGTCCTTGTCAACTCTCTACTTTGTTCTCCACTGACTCCATCTACTATCTCACCCACCGCTCAAAAGATTGCCAGTCATTTAAAAAATTAAGCTGGCCAGTCAGTCGTTCAAAATTTTATTTTTCAAAACATTGGTTCAATTTTCTAAAGGTTTGGGGGTGTCAAACCGATGTTTATTTTCAACTGTAATGACAAGAAAATTTGTTGGCACAGGGTGGAACGCTGTAAAAAAAGATATTCTAACTGTGAATGTGATTTTCAATTGAGAAAAATTGGATATATATTGTAATGAAACCCATTTAATCCATCTGAGATTCCATCCACACTGCAGGTCTGGACACAATTTTAGGAGTTTTGAATGAAATTATTTGAAGCAATGGTGGCAAGAATAAATGTATTAATGAACAATTTTCTACAAACGTGTGTGGCCAGCTAAAGATTGCATCAATTCATGATGAGATCTCCACCACTGTCCAGATATCCCATCCACCCAACAAGTCATATCTACAACCATATTCAATATTCTCTGCTTTTGGCCCTGTTATCAAAGAGGAGGTTGCTAATCTTATTTTAATGGTTAACATATACCCCTCCCAGACCCAATTCCCCCACTACTATGGTCACTTTCTTGCTTTATTCTATACTTTCTAACTCACATCTTCCATCTCTCCCTCTCTACCAGCATCTTCTCCAACATGCACTGGTCACCCCATACTTAAAAAGCCCTCTGGGCCTCACTAGTGTGAACAACCTAAGACCCATTTCCTTGTTCCTTGCACCTACAGCTGTCTGAGCTACGAAAGCCTTCTTGAGCCCTTTCAACATCCCACAGCAACTGCTCTCTCGGACAACTTACTGTCTGTTACAACTAATGTTAACTACTCTGTAATCTTACTCTTAAACTTTTCTTCTGCCTTTTTATACAGTTGTCCTCCTGAAGAATCTAGCCTTCCTTGGCCTTCAAGACTCTGTTCTCTTCTGGTTGGCCTCTTACCTATCTCACCACACCTTCAGTGTCACTTACAGCTCTACCTCATCCTCTCTTCCATTTTCTGTAGGGGTCCCTCAAGGTTCCATCCTCTGAATCCTTCTATTCTCTGTCTTCACCTTCTCTCTGGGTCAGCCTCCCATAGCTTCCATTACCATCTGTAAGTTGACCACACCCAAACCTATCTCTCAGCTCCTCAGCCTGCCTCTTCAATCCCCTCATACACCACTAATTTATTTACTGACATATCAGTATGGATGTCACACCACTCTTTCAAACTCAGCCTTTCCAAAACTGTACTTATAATTTCTTCCACACCCAGCAAGACAGCTGTGAGTAAGGCTTTTGCTGAAACGCCAATAAAAAAGTGTTTTGCTGCTCTTTTGGATGCTCAAGATCACTTGCAACTTTACATATAAAATTATTAATGAGGGTTAAATGTGGATTCCAGCTTTTGCATCATTTTGATACAGTTGTGAGTTGTACAGGAGCCAGGCTTTTGAGATCAAAATCCCTGGAGGTTATTATGGTAGAGGTAGAGACACTTTTTCTTGTTGTGGTAGGGTGCCTACCCTGTCCTTAAAGCCACTCTGTCATTAGAAAAAAAAAATTAATTCTTGTAAAAATGCATAATAAATGTTTACTAGTACTGCCACCTATGGCTCCAATCCTTACATGCATGAAGAGCTATGATGATGCTATGATCTTTAGAATTTGACACTCCTGGGTATGTTGAATGCTTTTGTCCCCTACTTGCTCTTTAGTTCCACCTCCAGCCAGCTATATCACTAATATGCCTCTGCAGAGCAATTACAGTACTACACTCAGACCCCAAATTGTATACTGTGCCAGATAGCTATTAGACCTGGTGTGGCTGTGGGGTGCTTGGTGTTTTAAGCCCCTCCTTTTACTGCCTAATGTCATGACGTTATATGTTGTTCAGTTAAGTGTATTCTGAAGACCCTTTCCTACTTTAACCACAGCTAAAACAAGTAGTTTACTGTAAACTATTTTAAAGTGGACCTTCACTTTCATCATCTTCGCAGTTTGTTTTTTACCTATTTTGTCTGTATCGCCAATACTGCTCCGATATTAGCGCTGCCAAATAAAGCATGGTAAATTTCATGCACAAGACCAGATTTGTATTTAAGAAATCTCAGTGAAGTTCAGGGATATATACACAGTACTAGTGAGTTGAATGAATTTTGGACAGTTTTATGTTTACAGAGCAGACTTTGTTGTCTGTTCTGAAAATCTAGAAAATAAATCACTTACTACAATAAGTCAGCTATGTAGGTTTGTGTAACACAACTGTAGACAGTGGACTTATTTTGTGGTCATAATGACGTAGATCTTAGTTTTGTATTTCGTAAACCCTTTAAACAAAGTCTGTGAAGTATTCAAAACAGATCAGGTTCAGGATGTGACCACTGTTTTCACACAGCGACATCCCATTTGTTTCTTTTAAAAGATCCTTAAATGGAATATAGTTAAAATCATGGGTGAAAATCATAAATATCCAATGTAGTATGGGGTCATCAGCTTTTATTTATTTTTTGATTATATCAAGTATGATTATGAATTCCAATGTGGTAATGGGTAAACAATTAACCTTAGGGCTCATTCTTACCATATGGGCTGGATAGCCTTGCCCAATGCAGTCCCAATTTATAGACAAGGCAATTTGTCTTATGTTTTATTAGATCAGTTCACACAAACACAATACGGGAGTGAGTGCAGAAAAAAAAGCCTGTCAAGCCAGGTATAAGGTAACTATCATACCTTAAGTCCTCATCCCCTAGAGGTTATTATTATTATTATTATTATACAGTATTTATAAAGCGCCAATAGTTCGCTCAGCTCTGTACATTACAAAGGGGGACAGAACATGTGACAGAACAATACCAATACAATGCAAAACATGAGGGGATCGAGGGCCCTGCTCTTTCGAGCTTACAATCTAGGAGAGGTAAAAATCATTTAACCCTTGCAGCATAGGGAATACCCCATTCCAAAGGTAGTGTTTTGTAATCCCTGGAGTTGAGCTTTACATATTCAGTAACACTTGAACAATTTGTGAACTGCAAGAATGTAGACCACCAAGGACAAGAGTTAGACAGTCACAGGGATAGAGAGATGGGCGGGTGATGTCTAAAGAACAGGGCAGCTCCCTTTCCTAATTTCAACTATATTTCTTTTGTAAGGACAGTCTGATGTTGCCTTGCCTCCTAATTTGTAGTGTCCAACAAATTTTGCGCAATGATGGTGTTCACAGAACTGTAACCTTTAATCCAGTATTGTTGCATTTTTTTAACATCTGGAATATTTTGCTGTCGCTAGATTAATATTCTAGACGTATGTTATGTCATGTTTTTCATAGTTAGATAATGCATCCATGAAAGACACTGAGGCTTGATTCATATATGTTTCTTACTGGGAGGTAGATTCATTGAAGTCTCCCAAAGCAGAGCTTCCTATTGAAGACAGTCTAACAAAAACATCCTGTGTAATAACACTGGAAGACCCACGTATTTATAGAACTTGAGATAAATAAGACTTGATGAATAGTACACCTCTGAAACTTGGATTTGTTATGTTGTCCGGTTCTGTAGAATGGCAGCTCTGATGTATTATTCTTGATAGGTGGAGAGGAAGCTTCCTTTTACCCCCTCTGAAATGATATGTTACAGCAAGCGTCATTTATCACCACAGCTGATGTTTCATAACATGCATGACAGGAGCAATAGCAATGGAGAAGCAATGGTAAACCAATGTGGTTGGAGAATAGATAGTGCAAGTCCATTTTTATAAATATCACTGACAGTTTTTGAATTTGGCAATAGCAGTGGATCATGGATCCTATGCCGTCATGCTTAGCTAAAGAGGAAGTCTGCATATTTTACCCAAACGCGCTAAATTCTGTTGTTCTTGAAGAGACGAATGATGTGTCACACCTTAATACATTTTTTTAAAAATTAATCAAAGTCTTTGTACCACTTTTTTAGTGGTTTGGCGCTTTAAAAAGTGTCAGATTTCAAAAATCTGTGGTGCCAGTTTTGGTAACTTAACCAAAACGTGACAGATTCAGAGGCAGTTCTTAATAGCAACACTTTGATGGCATAAAAAAAAAAATGCGATAAATTAAAAAAGAATTACCTCCAGTTCATAGACAATGAAGCTGGAGGTAATTAAGACCATCTTTAAACTGGCGTACAGAAACAGATAAAGCGTGTCTGTCTCTGTAGACTGTCGCATGGCGGCATGTTTGCTTCCGCTACCCCCTTTCCCTAATCACCTGTCACTGGTTGTTAAGAACACTGTTGGCTTCACAGCAGATTTCTAGTAACAAGTAATGCTGACTGTAGGCGGAGCCTGATGGGGAAGCTGAGGGACCAGTTTCTCCATCAGATCCATTCTCTCCTTGTGAATTTATGGTGTTATAGCACTTTAAAAAGTATCAGATTTAAAGTGATTCTAAATGTTGAAATTTTAAAAGAAAAACAAACAAGATACATGTTATACTTACCGACTCTGTGCATGGCTTGGCCCTTCCCCCCGCTCTCTCCTCATTGGTTCACTGGCTGTGATTGACAGTAGCAGGAGGCAATGGCTCAGGCTGCTGTGTGAGCCAGTGAGGAGAGAGAAAGACTAAGGAGAATCGCATGCACATCACTGGATCGAGATAGGGCTCAGGTAAGTATAAGTGTTCTTCTGACCAGAGTAAATTATCACCAGAAAATAGACTCGTACACAGATTAGAGTGAAATGATATGAGGTTTATATTAAACTTGACTACAAGCTTAGTAAAACTGCATAAAATGCTACATGTATATGCAATGGCAATTACCACTCTTAGCAACTCTAAGCAAAGAAAACAACACATACAGCAAAATCTCAATCAGTGTTGGTAGACCTGTTGTTCAGAAGTTAACAGAGAACCTCAAACCTGAGCTGTCTCTAGTCCCTAGTGAGCAAGGAAAACTATTGAAGGTTGAACTAGCTTATTTTGGGCCTTCTGGATCTAATGGCAAAGTTTAAATCTGAGATAGAAAAGAGCTCTTTAATTAGGGTAGTCCCTTTAAATGCACTGAGGAATCTTCTGTGGGCTCATTGGGGCCCAGTTGGTGCACTACAGCGATCCAGACCTTTCAAGTGGCAAGAGATGAAGGTGGCAGTCCCTCAACGGATTAATATAAGGGAAGAAAGGGAAGGACAAAGACTATCCCTCTAGGTGGCACTTGACTTGGGTGATGTCCCTTTAATGCACTGAGCAGGTTTCAAATTTTAGGCAAAAAGGTGTCAGAAGTTGGCAGAAGCACTTGCTGGCAAAGGACAACTCCTCTCTGGGCTGCAGTAACTAATGGCAAAGGTGGTAGATGTTCCTTTAAGAGGGTAGGCTGATGGTTAAGGGAACAATGATGTGGTCTGGCCTACAGAAGGTGTGCACTGCGGTCAGCTGTGATGACTGAAGTATGATGCAAATGTGTTCAGTAGTAGCAGCCTGGGGAACTAGGCCACAACACATGTTACCTATATGCAATGTCTGCAAATGTGTCTAGTAAAGTGGCAGATTTGAAAGTGTCCACTTGTCTAGCTGGTGTATGGGACTCTCTCACCTGATCCATGGTTTCCAACAGGTCCTGGTGGTCTCTCTCTCACAAGGTGGGGACCCCAAGCAGTTCTTTCATCCCCACTGCAGCGCTCGGTCCGGTCACAGCACTCTGAGTCGGCTGCCAGCAGGATGTTGCTCTCTCTCTAGACTGGCAATGCTGGTGGTCAGCAATCCCTCCTGGCTCCTCTCCTCTCTCAAGCCTGGTCCAATACTTTGGTGTAGTTTGGTGGCCCGCACAGCTCTCTCTACTTCTGCTCTCCAGCTCTCTCCCCTCTCACTTCCCGTTCAATCTCCTGGCCTTCTGTATATATCAGTCCCTGCCCTATGCCAGCTCCTCTGGGAAATGTAGTCCTCTGACACTCCCCTGTCTAACAAAGACCTGCGATGCAGCATATAAAGTCCATGAGGCTTTTTTTTTTTAACCACTAAGCTGCAGGACTCTGCTATCTTGTGTCTGTTTCAACATCCTGCAACTGACATTGCAGCAGGGTGTTACATAAGGAAAACGTATACTGATTAAATATAGAAGCTGCGATAGCTGACTCATCATTTTAAAAATGCTAGTTGCCTAGCTGTCATGTTATTTGGCTTTAGTGTTTTCCTGCAGACATGGTCAGTATTTTCTGAATCAGTGACCTGCAACATATATGCATATCGGATGCTCTGACTTTACTGTGGCATTATAATAAGCATGCTTGCTCCTGGTCAACAATGACAGCTAACATAGTTCTGTAACTACGGGTTCTCCATGAAACCCTTTCTCCATGAATCCACTTTATTTAAGTTTCAAAAAACTTAAAAAGATACATATGAACAACCCCAAAACCTAAGGTACTGGAAGTCAGTCCCCTTAGGTAATTCCTTCATAACAGCGATGGACAGCAGTAAGTCCCAGTGGAGGAGCCTAATCACAAACAGAGCCTGCCTGATACTTCCTCTTCTGTTCCCACACCTGCTTCTTCTCAGCACATATGAATGCAATGTAGCCTGAACTTATCAACCAGCTGTATATTATGTAGCTTCCTTTTCATAAATTTAGTTGTATCCTATCTTTATGTCCAAAACCGGGGGGTAAACAGACAACTTGCCATTTGTCAGGTGCTCTCTGAACTTCGTTATCCCATCACCCAACTCATTTGTTATTTCAATATGGTGCACTACATTCTCATTCTAAGCAATTGTATGTGGTGTGACTTGAATTATGGTGTCAGCTGCCCCTTAAAACCTGGTTTCGATTGTACATTAATAATACCTGTGCATGTAATGCTCAGCTGTGTCTGTTTATTGTAGTGTCTGGAGAGAAAAGTCCTGGTTTACATCCTGGTTTACAATAGAGAAAAAAAAATCAAACCATTGCAGAATTACTCATTTTGTTGTAACTAAGTGCAGATTCACATTCTTGGCTGTCTAGACAGGCTCTGAAATGTGCAATGTCTATAACTATTCAGATCCAAATATGCAACAGTGAATGCTTATAAAAAGTTGTATCAATTTGAAAATTGGGTGTTTAGCATATCAACCAATAGCATTGCAGCTCTTGTAATGTCCCCATAGAAAATGAGGGCAAACATATTTTTGATTGCTATGAGTCCTTTGGGTTAGGTTCACATGAGTGTTGGGCTAAAACACCTCTGAATTGCCTATAGCATTGGGCTGGTCAACAATGACAGCTAACATAGGCTAACATGGGCTGGTCATAGATTACTTGTTTTTTTGTTTTTTACTTTGTTAGATTAGCCAACGGGCTGAACGAAAAAAAAAAATTACTTCTCCATCTACACAGGTGGATGAAGGAATCTCCCTCGCAGAAACATTGTACGAGGTGGTATCAAAACGTTTTGAGACTAGTTTTGTAAATTTTTGAAATTCTGTGTGAAACTGGGCAAATCTGCCACAGAGATGTTTGACATGATTTGGTAAGTTTACAGCGATTCTGCAATGAATGTGCCGCATGTTTCAAGAGTGGAAGAACATCACTGGAAGATGAAGAGTGATCAGGAAGACCTTCAATGAACTCAACCCCCGAAAATGCCTTCTTCCCAAAGATGGAGGTCCAGCTCAAAGGTTGCCGTTATGACAAGATTGCGGAGATCCAGCAATTTGCCCAGTTTCACGCAGAATTTCATGTTTGCTCTTCGTTCTAACTTGTTGTCCATGATGAAATAGCAGACGTGGTTAGAATACCCTGATTAGTGGCTGCTGATCGAGAAAATGTTTGCAACATTCCAGTTTGACAAGTCAATGTAATGAATGGTGCTGCTGGGAGATTACATTATTGTTGCTGTTGGATGTTATTTGCACTGGATAATACACTGGTCCCCATTAGGCTGATTTCACACTGATCTGTTTTATTTCAGTTGTTCAGTTAAAAAAAGTGGAAGAAAAATGCATCCCTTTAAATCTTATGGAGCCCTTCACACTGGTCCGTTGTGCTTCAGTTGTGTTTTTAATGGCACTTTCACACTGATATGTTTTTCCTGCATTTTTACCTTGCAAGAAAAATACAAGAAAAATGTTTTCCTTTAAATCCTATGGGTTTCTTCACACCACTGCGCTGCAGGTGCTGTGCATTTTGAAAAATCCCGCATGTTGCATCCTTGGTGTGGTTTTAAAAACCACACCAAAAACACAGCTCCTCAGTGAAATAAATGGAAAACGTTGCAAAAATACCACAAAAACGCCACACATTTTGTGCTTCTGGTGCGTCACATGTCCATTTTTCACAGGTGCAAGCAAACACGTATGCGTTTTTGATACTTTTTTTCAACAGAGCAGTGTGAAAAGAGGCTTAGAGAGATTTTCTCTCACTACATCCAAGACGATTGTCATTGAGCGGTCTTTAGTCAGACCTCATATAGGATACTGTATCCAGTTCTGGAGACCTCACTTAAAAAAAAAGATATTGACAAGAAAGTACGAGTCCGGAGACCTGCAACAAAAATGGTGAAAGGTCTGAGGGATAAACAAAGAGACTCCAGGAACTTAATATGAACAGTCTGGAGGAAAGAAGGGAAAGGGGAGACATGATTGAAACCTTTGAATAAATTAAGAGGATGAATAAGGTTCAAGAGAGCAGTATTTTCAATATGAAGCCAAGATTAAGAACACGGGGATATGACTTCAAACTAACAGGAGGAAAGTACAAAGCTAATCATAAAAGGTATTATATTACTGAAAGAGTAGTTGATGCTCGGAATAGACCTCCAGCAGAGGTAGTGAGTCAGTTATTAGTAAGTGGTCTCAGACATGCTTGGGACAAATGTGATGTTTTTTCTGCCATCAATCTTATGTTTCTCTAACTCCACCCTATCCAAAAGAAAAAAACAGTTTTGGCTGGAGTTCCATTTCCACTAATTCCAAAAGAATTGTTCAAAAAGTAAAACAGACATTTGCCAAACATATATCATTGTGAGCTCTAAAGGTATATACGAGTGACGTCATGGTTGTTTTGCACAGTGAGCACCTTTTCATGGAAATCATAGTGAGTCATCTGTCTTGCCCACAGTTTACGTACAGAAGTGACCAAGGTGTATTTTCAATGGCTATTCTGGCATCAGAACACTTTCATAATGCTGCCTGGTGGAGTTCTGCTTATTGCGTGCAAAATAATATCAATATATTTACTACCATAAAAATAGTACAAAACTCAAGAGGAACTGTTATTTACAGAGAACTCTAACGTAATGTATGTTCGGGAAGTGTACATTTTTGAGATATTTTTGTAATGTTACTAGTTGTTTATGCTGCAACTGGCATTTTTATTTACTGTGACATATTTTGATCATTGTTTACTTATACAGATTCTTTATACTGGTTGTCTGCTTATGGAAACTTCTGAAGAGAGAAATATAAAGTCTGTCATTGCTGAAAATGCCCGTAGCCTGGCTGTCTGTAGCTTTCACTCTTTCTAAATCACTGACCCAGAACATGCAGGTATAGTCAAAGTGTCCTCAGAGCTCCTGGTCTAAATCACATGTATAGTGCTCACCCCCGAAGGAACCACTGAGTATTGGGTCCCCCTATATCCTGCACAGCCAGGCAACACACATTATCCAACTTCCACTCAGAGTCAATAGCCAGTCCATGAGCTTTGTTTTATTTGGGGGATAAACAACTTGGATAGGGTTTAGGGGTATATTGGATGCCCAACTCTGAGGACAAACATCCTAACTCTGTACAAAAAAGATCCTGAGCTCACTACTGGCATAGTCTCTTAAAAATCAATAGCACAATCTTTGTGAGGAGCACCTAGTTACTTCTAAGTGAACTCTCTTCAGATCCCAGCTAGGAAATGCCCATCTGCCTGGCTATCTTTTGAAGAATATCCTTGAGCAAGAGATTCCAAGACAGGCATGCAGCACTCTTCTAGGGAGAACTGGTTGAGTATTATTGCACCCAGTAGCCCTCTCTCCTGTAGGTCCCATGCATATAAAGGTGCTCACACTGTCCTTGTATCCTGTAGCTCTAAATAAACTTCCTTCAGGCCTCTCGCTGAGCCAATATCTGTCCCTGCTTGCAGGCTGTCCTTCCCCAGTGGAATGTAAGGCAGTAGAGCTCCCTCTGTCAGCGTCCTCTCCTTTCCTCTGGCCTGGAGGCAGAACCCCCTTCTCTGAGGCCCCCTCCCAGTCTACAAAGCAGCACTTCACTTAACCCATCTTCCACCCGACTCCCCTGCTGGTTGGCTCTTCTATATTTATGGGAGAGTGTATCTTCCCACAATGCCAGGACCTCCTGCAAAGAATTGGTCAGACTCCCATGAATATGCAGATCCAGGTCTCCACCCCTCCGCTCCCTAGTATCTGGAAGCTTCCATGGACCTCCAGTACCAGGGGGAGGTGATATAGAGGCCCATCCTACTGAGTCATCCAGCCTAACCTTGGCTTGACCCCTACTCAGACATGCTCACTCCAACTACTAAGTGAGCCATTCAATTTTCCTAACTCTAGCAACACTACAGGATGTTACACATGTTTTGTTGTTCCATACTCATAAAATGTAGGTACAACTATAGGCTACTCTATGGCTAAACACAGGGCTTAAAATTTCGAGTCTAGACCTACTAGCCAGGCACAAACCTTACTCTCCACCAGTTGCCCCACCAAACCTTGCCCATGTCCGCCTCCAACCCCAGCCCACCCCAACCTCGCCCCCAGCCCTGCCCCCAACCACGCCCCCTTAAAGCTTATGTAATTACATTTTTCTTTAGAATAAAGAGTCCAAAATATAAAACTGTACTCAGTAATGTATATCCCAGCTCCCCTGTACTCCATTATAGTGATATGACATGTGTACAGTAATGTATATCCCAGCTCCCCTGTATTCCATTATAGTGATATGACATGTATACGGTAATGTATATCCCCTCCCCTGTACTCCATTATAGTGATATGACATGTATACAGTATGTATATCTCAGCTCCCCTGTACTCCATTATAGTGATATGACATGTATACAGTATGTATATCCCCCTCCCCTGTATTCCATTATAGTGATATGACGTATACAGTAATGTATATCGCAGCTCCCCTGTACTCCATTATAGTGATATGACATGTATACAGTATGTATATCCCAGCTCCCCTGTACTCCATTATAGTGATATGACATATATACAGTAATGTATATCCCAGCTCTCCTGTACTCCATTATAGTGATATGACATGTACACAGTAATGTATATCCCAGCTCCCCTGTACTCCATTATAGTGATATGACATGTATACAGTATGTATATCCCCCTCCCCTGTACTCCATTATAGTGATATGACATGTATACAGTAATGTATATCCCCCTCCCCTGTACTCCATTATAGTGATATGACATGTATACAGTATGTATATCCCCCTCCCCTGTACTCCATTATAGTGATATGACATGTATACAGTAATGTATATCGCAGCTCCCCCGTACTCTATTATAGTGATATGACATGTATACAGTAATGTATATCGCAGCTCCCCCGTACTCTATTATAGTGATATGACATGTATACAGTAATGTATATCCAAGCTCCACTGTACTCCATTATAGTGATATGACATGTATACAGTAATGTATATCCCATCTCCCCTGTACTCCATTATTGTGATATGACATGTATACAGTACTTACTCCTTGAGTCACCTGCAGCGGTGGAGAGGGTGTCTCCTCTCAGCGGAGGAGAGCAGACCTCTCCTGCACCTGTCCCCTCAGCGGTGGTGCTGAAGAAGCCAGAAACCGGAACTCGGAAACCGGAACTCCGCTTCACAATGAGGCTTGGAGCGCAGCCGCTCCATCATCTGTGCTCGCCGCTAGAGAATTTCTCCTCGCATTTGGCGAGCGGGTGAGCAGCTTTTTCAAGCCCTGCTAAACAGGTACCAAAAACCAGGTTGAGACACAATGCTCATAAAGTAAACAAATACTTCCTTTACATTCCCTTGTTTAGCCTAATCCTCCTTCCTTTGTTTCTCACACTCTCCCCCTGGTAAGCACTGCAGCTGACAGTGGGAGGGAGGCAATCCAGAAAGCAGTGGGCAGGGATAGGTGTTGCCATGTGCTGACTGACAAATTACAGGCTTGTGAATCAGTAATGACAAAGCCAATAGCAAAACACTTTCAACATTTTTTTCATCCCACTGTAGAGCAGGCAGGCAAAGCTGACATGAGAGTGGCAACTCTGCTCTGAGATCAGGAGCAGTGCAGCATTGTTGCCACGCCATCACAGGAAGCTGCATTAGATGGACATCACTGGCAGAATCAACAGGTATTTGTGGGAATTTGCAGGGGGTCTGAGAAATAACTGAAAGTACAGAAAGGAAGCCACGCTTCTACTTAACCAGTAGAGACAATCTGTATTAAAGACTTTTCAGTCCTGCCTCTGGAGACTACAGTCTTCTCTTCCTTGCAGAGCTACACCAGCCACTACCATGTTCAGCATCCCACACTTCCAGTGTCGAATACTTGCATCCCTGCTGTGGTTCCACTTACCAGCCACTTTGTGACTAGTGTTTCCATGAAGTTCTAAAGGTGGGACTATAACCAAGAGTTCATGTGAATCCATCAAAGATTTTCTTAAATATTAGCTTCTGTTGTCTGTACAACTTTAGCCCTTGTATCAGCCTTTCTGAACTCTAAGGTTCCTTCAGAGGTAGCTAGGGCTTCCCTGAGCTAGTAGCAGTTTTTGACTGTCCAATAAATTCTCACTGACACAATATTAATTTCAGCTATCTGAAAAGTAGACAATCTTCACTTTGACAACCAATCTAAAGCTTTTGTCCACTGACCACCAATATAAAGACAAACAATCAAAGAAGTCCCTGTTCTTCTGACAACTAGTGTAAGAGGACACATCACTGGCCATTAGTGATGAGCTATGATTCACTCATGGCCATACAGTATTTGTCATTGAGATTGTGGCCATATTAAGTCAGGGATGCTAGCAGCACCCCCATCCCTTTGTTATGTGTGGCTGCAGGGTGGGGAATTCTCCGGCTGCAGCTGATTAGTTGGCAGCCTACTATAATGTGACAGCTTCCCGCAGGACCAAACCCAACTGGGTTTGGCTGAATCTTGGCTCATCATAATTCCCTTCACCAAGTGAGGGAATACTACAATTTTCACTGTCTATTTTTTTTTCATTTCATTAATATTATTGAAAGAAAAATGTCTTCTTTCAAGCAGACCTTGATGTCAAATATAGGTTTTTTTTAAATGTATTCTTATATCTACAACTTGCTGTTTATGCTAATATACTGTGAGCTGTAGGTGTAGTATTTATTACCAGGGGTTCCCTGAGTCACAACATTTATTTCAAGGGTTCCTCCATGTCAGGGTACACTTGTGGTGTACCCTGAAGAGCAATCCGTGTTCATTTCGCTCTCCAGAGAGCACTTGACACCAGAACTTTGCACTAGCATGCATCAACCAATGGTGTAGTTAGGTTTCGTGCTGCCCTAGGCAACACAAAAATTGGCTCCCCCCCACGGAGAGTCCCTGACACTGACCAGCACCCCCCTCCCCTACGAAGAGAGCCTGACATTGACTAACAAGACCCCAGCACCCCCCCCCCCCCACCCGAGAGAGCTTACCCCACTACCACCCATACACTGGCACCCGACCCTGCAAAAGAGAAGACACTCACCTTCACAGCTCCGGACATCCCCAGGAACAAAAGTTAGGCTCTGCATACGCCATCAAGCAGCCTGCAGCCTCTCTCAGCTCCCACCTGGTCCCCATGCTACATGTGTCCCTTCTTTTGGGGGGCGGCGCTGCCCCCCTGAAAAATTCTGCTGCCCCCCTGAAAGATGCTGCTGCCCCTGAAAAATGCCGCCCTAGGCAAATGGCTTGTTTGCCTTGTGGTAAATACGCCCCTGGCTGCAACCATGTCCATTATGAATAAGCAGCGGTGTGAAACGTGTTAACTGGCTATCCTGGAGCTGTGTTTTTCTCATTTTTTTATCTGCATGGATTAAATAAAGAAGCCTATTTGTTGTGACCTTGGAGTGCTGCTATTCCTCTTTTCTACATTGATTTATAAACGGCAAAACTATACTCCTACAAAAGGCTGTGGCTAAAAAATGCTTTTAATCACGTTTTGCAGCATTAGAGCGTTTTTTCCGCTGAAAAACTCCTCTTCAAATGCAGTTCTGTTCTCTTTTTTTCAGATTGAAAATGTCCTTGCCAAAAAACGTTGATAAAAGCCTATGTGTGCAAGAACAAATACTGTTGGATAACATGCTGGGGAGTTTACTGGCTGTAGAAAAAAACGCCTGCAGTCCAAAACAGCTGCTGTAAAAACTCCCAGTGTGAATGAGGCCTAAAAGTAAAAGTGAAAAACTGTGAAACTGAAATAAATACTGCATTATGATTTTTGTACAAAGTGCAATGTACAGTATATGCCAGTGAACCTTATTTATAGATTTGAATTGAGTTTGAAGTGTAGCTATTTGTGTATTTTATGGTACTTAGCATTCGGATGATATAGGCCTTGGTGTAAGATGTCCAGGTATGTACTGTACGCACAGATATATGCAGGATATTAGTCCATGTAAACTGATGTTCTGATCTGTGCTCGTAAACAAGTAGCAAAGACGCTTAGCTGTCTGTATATTTATGGAAACTGCCTGAGACATATGCAGATGTCAGATATTATTCTCCAGTACAGTGGGAGTCATTAGCCCGATTGTGTCTTTATTGGCTCCTACAGCGGTTCTGCTTTGTTTCTCCTGTGATGAAACATATACATTAGCATCTGCTTTGTTTCTGAGAACTGCCTTTGTCCAGCTTGAGTCAATCTTCCAGTCACTTGGTGCCAGAACGTGTCGTTAATGAGGTTCACAGAATAGCACCTTCATTTCACTTGCTATTCTTAGCATGGGAGTCCAGATATTTGACATATTTAGGTTTTGCAGTCATTTATTCCTTCGGGTTTTATAATGTAATCTTTGTTTTACTCTGCTGTAGCCTGATATATTTCTGTTTGCTTAGAGACTTCACACCTACGGCGGATCCATAGTGTCCAATCAAATTTGCTGTTTCATATTTTCCAGAGCATACAAAGTGATGCCTGACTGGTTGCAGTTGGAGACACTTTTATTCTCATTTTCTTTGTTCCAGTTGTTACATTTCAGGTGTTCTTGGTGTTTTGAGGTGTGAATATTATGTTTGCAGGTTTCATAAGGTGCACTTTTGTACTTATTTTTATTTTCCCAAGTGATGTACCTGTAGCCATAGAAGCACAGTTGATGGCTAAGGAACCCAGGACTGGATGTGAGTCCCAGTAGGAAGGGTGTTGAGTGTGCATGTAAATAAAATACTGATCCAGTACTGTATCAGTAACCCTGATCCTGACCTGTCTTAGTTACAATCTCCATTCCTTCCCCCAATTTGTGCAGTATTCATTGCCTTCAGACCTTCTGGTCATCCTGGCCAACACTCTGATATTAAAGCTAGCCATGCACTGTAAGATTCTTCATGATCAGCCCCAAGGGCTGAATGAGAGAATTTACTGATTTCACAATCCATACTCAAAAACAATGGTGGAGGTATCTTCCCTGTCAGCACCCACAGCTGTCAGGATATCCAAACAATGGCTGCATCTGATTGGATGCAGATGCTGGTGAGCTAGTGGTGATTGGATTTAAAGTTAAAGTATATGTAAACCCTTATCTTGTAAAACAGCCCATTGAATTAAAAATCAAAACCTTTGTGTATAGATACGTGTGGGGTGGGATGGAGGGTGTCAGCACAAGTCTAATATTTGGAGGAGAGCAGGCTGAGTTCCCAGCAGAGCCAGAAATTTGACCTTGGTGTATTCTCCAGCCTAGTGTGGTCAGTTTTTAATAGGAAAGCAGAGGGACTGGCAGAAACACCAGGGATTTCACACAAAGAAAGCAATACAAAGAGAACAGTAGACTTTTTCATACAAGTACATGGTACAGCAGGCACATATCAGGAAGATGAAATGTTGAGTTTACATATTCCTTAATTCCCTGCACTGCTATTCTTCCCTGGCAAATTCTGCCCAATGCACTTGACCCAATTATTGTACTGACTATGCCAACAGGTCTCTTATACTCTATGTAAAAATTGATTATACTATTGACTCTGTTGACACATGTCCTAGACATAGAGAGAGGTTGCCATGCTGAGACCCATCAAAATTCTAATGAATAGTTGTTAAACCCCATTCGCAAGCTGTTTTGAGTTAGTAGTCATTTACTAGTTTTAGGGTTTTATTTTTATTAGAGCATTATATTATTAAAGTAACTTATTAAAGATTAATAATTAGATCATGGTCTTTTTTTCCTATAACTCACCTTGCGTTAAAGGATAAGTTCACCTTTGGAACATGTTACATGCTCCACTC
Organism: Staurois parvus; assembly: GCF_062004578.1. Lineage (NCBI taxonomy): Eukaryota > Metazoa > Chordata > Amphibia > Anura > Ranidae > Staurois > Staurois parvus. The sequence continues at coordinate 6,918,945 of NW_028318340.1, forward strand.
GTTTAGGGTGGAACATGTAACATGTTCCCATAGCCCCGCAGCCCTTCTGACAGATGATATGGGGAGAAGTCTCCCGTAATATCTGTCAGATTTGAAAACAGCGCGGCTGTGCGCGGCACCGCTCACACAGCCACATCATTCATTCATGGACTTCTGTGAATGAATGAACTGTAAGTCCCGGCAGCCTTAACGGCTATCAGTTTGTAGTTTTCAATGAACTACCACAGTGCTGTGGAGCGCCATGATAGTTCATTGAAGCTTTCTGTCAGAATATCTGCTTGGCCCGTACGGCTAGCAAATATTCTGACAGGTCTGCAGGAGACCTGCATGGCTTCAGTGATCTACTGATCGCTGGTGCAATGCTTTCCAGGCTCCTTTGGACAAAAATATTAAATGCATATTTTTTACCTGCAAAAAAATGTGCCTTTTTTATTTTTGTCCAAAAGTGAACTTACCCTTTAACACTTGAACAAAATAATTATTTTTTGTATTTCAATAATAAATAATATTTATTATAAAATGTATGCTACTTACCATATAGCTTTAGTATAGCTCTTTACTGTAGAGTACATTTACATCCTACCGATATATTGTTGTTTTTATATTTTAAAGAGTTTTATAAACCCCTGATGAAAGGGTCTACAGAACCCCAGGAACACCATGCTATATCTTTGTTGAACAATCCCAGAGAAAAAGCGATTTGGATAACAAGCATATAGAGTCAGGTTCCTCCAGAGGCCTGCTCCAACATTTTGTTCCTCAGGTCTGTCCTGAGCATCCAGGAGACCCCTGGACATTCCCAATCATCATTATAAATGAACTATCCCACTACAGATGGTGTTGCATTACCTAAGTAATTAAATGCAGATACTTATAAACATCTTTCTAGGTCCCAAGTGCCATTATCCTCACAACATATAGGTGTAGCAAAGGCCTGGGGCATTGTTCTTTAAATCGGTATTAAACCCAAAACCAAAATGTAATATATTGCAGTTTACCAATCATAGTGGTAGCTGTTTTCATTTTTTTACACTTTTTTCCCTCTGTTTTCACTTGGTAATATGGCCAGTAATGCGCCTCCTGTATTAGTCTCCGTTCACACTAATGCGTTTTTTTGTGCTTTTTGCAGAAACGCACTACAGTCAGTTAATATGGTTTCCTATGGAACATCACATCTATGCTTTTTTGAGCTGTTGCGTTTTTGGAAAAGGCCAGGGACTTTTTTAAAAGCAAAAAGCAGTGTTTTTGCTATGATAGATTTCAATGGAGAATCTACTGAAATGCAAGATAGTGCGTTTTTGCCACTATTTGCGTTTTGTATTTTTATTCTGCCCAGCAAGAAAAAATTCCACTTAAAGAAAAAAGAACTGAACAAAACGCGGCAAAATCGTGGCCAAACCGCGTGTAGAAAAACGCAAAACGAACTGCAAACTGGACAAAAAGCAAACTGCATAGGTGTGAATGGAGCCTAAGAGTGCCTCCATCTTGGATGTAGGAGCACAGGGGGCACCTTTGGAGATTAGCATTGTCAATCTGGAGAGAGGGGAGTGTTAGATGTACAGGCAGATTTAAATTCACTAATAATTGAAGCCAAATTCCTGCTCACACTTTATAATCAGTTACAACAAACAGTTTTCTCCTTTTGGAATAAAGGTTTTATATAAATAATCCCCCTGCCAGTGTTAAATAGTTTGCCCCATCCTTGTAAATTGACACATTCTCCTGGAGAACTTGTTCTTTAGAAAAACATCAGACATACTGGCTGGATCACCACATTAAAATAGAAGAAAGAAAGCCTTAAAAAATGAAATGAATGCAGCGAACACATCTGACAATTGATAAGCTGCTATTTAATACATTTAATTTATTACTGCTTTAGGGTTCAGTAAGCTTAAACATTACTCTTAATGGCTGTGCTGTGTGGATAAGCTGGCTATTCCAATTTTACAGAAGTTTTCTAGGTCTACTCTTGCACTCATATACTCACCCACTATCCCCCACCACAGTGAGCAGGCCTTAACTGCTTTCCCACTGCCCTATATTAGAACTACTGCTACAGAGCAGCAAGGCTGTATAAAACCATGTGTATACAGTCAGGTCCATAAATATTGGGACATCGACACAATTCTAACATTTTTGGCTTTATACACCACCACAATGGATTTGAAATGAAACAAACAAGATGTGCTTTAACTGCAGACTGTCAGCTTTAATTTGAGGGTATTTACATCCAAATCAGGTGAACAGTGTAGGAATTACAACAGTTTACATATATGCCTCCAACTTATTAAGGGACCAAAAGTAATGGGACAATTGGCTTCTCAGCTGTTCTATGGCCAGGTGTGTGTTATTCCCTCATTATCCCAATTACAATGAGCAGATAAAAGGTCCAGAGTTCATTTCAAGTGTGCTTTTTGCATTTGGAATCTGTTGCTGTCAACTCTCAAGATGAGATCCAAAGAGCTGTCACTATCAGTGAAGCAAGCCATCATTAGGCTGAAAATACAAAACAAACCCATCAGAGAGATAGCAAAAACATTAGGCGTGGCCAAAACAACTGTTTGGAACATTCTCAAAAAGAAGGAACGCACCGGTGAGCTCAGCAACACCAAAAGACCTGGAAGACCACAGAAAACAACTGTGGTGGATGACCGAAGAATTCTTTCCCTGGTGAAGAAAACACCCTTCACAACAGTTGGCCAGATCAAAAACACTCTCCAGGAGGTAGGTGTATGTGTGTCAAAGCCACCAATCAAGAGAAGACTTCACCAGAGTGAATACAGAGGGTTCACCACAAGATGTAAACCATTGGTGAGCCTCAAAAACAGGAAGGCCAGATTAGAGTTTGCCAAACGACATCTAAAAAAGCCTTCACAGTTCTGGAACAACATCCTATGGACAGATGAGACCAAGATCAACTTGTACCAGAGTGATGGGAAGAGAAGAGTATGGAGAAGGAAAGGAACTGCTCATGATCCTAAGCATACCACCTCATCAGTGAAGCATGGTGGTGGTAGTGTCATGGCGTGGGCATGTATGGCTGCCAATGGAACTGGTTCTCTTGTATTTTTTGATGATGTGACTGCTGACAGAAGCAGCAGGATGAATTCTGAAGTGTTTCGGGCAATATTACCTGCTCATGTTCAGCCAAATGCTTCACAACTCATTGGACGCTTCACAGTGCAGATGGACAATGACCCAAAGCAGACTGCAAAAGCAACCAAAGAGTTTTTTAAGGGAAAGAAGTGGAATGTTATGCAATGGCCAAGTCAATCATCTGACCTGAATCCGATTGAGCATGCATTTCACTTGCTGAAGACAAAACTGAAGGGAAAATGCCCCAAGAACAAGCAGGAACTGAAGACACTTGCAGTAGAGGCCTGGCAGAGCATCACCAGGGATGAAACCCAGCGTCTGGTGATGTCTATGCTTTCCAGACTTCAGGCTGTAATTGACTGCAAAGGATTTGCAACCAAGTATTAAAAAATGAAAGTTTGATTTATGATTATTATTCTGTCCCATTACTTTTGGTCCCATAACAAGTGGGAGGCACATATGCAAACTGTTGTAATTCCTACACCGTTCACCTGATTTGGATGTAAATACCCTCAAATTAAAGCTGACAGTCTGCAGTTAAAGCACATCTTGTTCCTTTCATTTCAAATCCATTGTGGTGGTGTATAGAGCCAAAAATGTTAGAATTGTGTTGATGTCCCAATATTTATGGACCTGACTGTATATACGTGATTTGCATTTCCGCACAGCAGAGAAATACACAGCAGCATGTCTCCCTAGTAAAACACACACAGCACATAATGTAAAACAGCACACAGTTAACCCTTTGATCGCCGCAGATGTTAACCCCTTCCTGCCCAGTGTCATTAGCACAGTGTCAGTGGTTTTTATTTGCCACTGACATCCCAATGACACTAATACAGTGATCAGTGCTGTTAGTCAGTTCCCACCCAGTGTCAGAATGCCCGCCTTCGTCCCGCAGTCCCGCTATAAGTCGCTGATCGACGCCATTTACTAGTATATGTACTGTATAAAAAAAAATTCAGTATATATACTGCCATTTGTAGACGCTATAATTTTCACGTAAACCAATTAATTTACATTTATTGGGATTTTTTTAGCAAAGATGTAGCAGAATACATTTGGGCCTAAATTTATGAAGAAATTTGTTTTTTTAAATTTTTTTTTACTGGATATGTTTTATAGCAAAAAGTCAAAAATATTGTTTGTTTTTTCAAAATTGTCGGTCTTTTTTGTTTATAGCGCAAAAAAAAAACACACACAGCTGATCGAATACCACCAAAAGAAAGCTCCATTTGTGGGAAAAATAAACTTAATTTGGGTGCAGCGTTGCATGACCGCACAATTGTAAGTTAAAGTACTGCATCTCAAAATTGGCCTGATTAGGAAGGGGGGTGAATCCTCTGGAGGGCAAGTGCAGGAGTTTATAGATTATGCTAGGGTAGTGTTCAATAGTTCTCATTTTGATCATACAGGCTTCGTGTTTCTTGGGTGTCCAAAATGGCATGAGAAAGAAAAACGCATGTATAGCAACTTATGATATCTACTTTTAATTGCTTGTGTGAGCAAATTTGCTTTTCCTTTGTGACATGTTTACTTTAAATATTACTGTCTGTATTATAACATAGATCAGGATCAGCTTACATTATAGAAGTCATTCATGCAGAAATCTAAAACATTCACGAGAGCTCACGAACTGCTTTCACAACTATATTTACAGACTTTGCATTATTGTGTAATGCAGAATGATGACTAAATCATTTCATGAAAAGGGATCGTGGGATTTGTAGTTTCTTAATGTAAAAGGGAAGGGATTTATCTGGCTTAGGAAAATAACATAATACAAATAATAAATAATAAAGTAATAAAGGTCAATGTTTCTATGTGCTAAGGTCATTGCGTTAGTAGATATTGGCATAGGAGAGTACTGTGCGTCCTAATTGTTCTAACACCCAATAAAGTTGCAGACTTTCAGGGGTTCCATTTAGGGTGACAGTGTCAGTCCACATGCAGTAATGCATAATATGCTGCGTCTTAAAGTGGAACTTCACTCTCTTAAATCAACATGGACTATTTTAAATCCATATGCCGCTAGCATTAGTGAATAGATAGGAAAGTATATCATATTTACTTGTTTTACATTTTTGTTTACATTTATTCAGTTACTTCCTGGTTTCCATGCCTTGGCAAATGATGTCATTTTTCCCAGGAGTCTTCAGGAGGTGAGCGAGGGTTCTCAGCTCAGCCTATGCCTGAGCTAAGGGCAGATGAATTCCAAGAAGTAATTGATACTTGAATCTTCTGCCCTTACTCAAGATGGCCACTGCCAGAAATGCCAGGGGGTGCTTTTCAAAATGATTTCTCAGCAGGAGCAAATTGGATCATGCTTTGCTGGGTTTTTTTGCCTTCCTCTGGATCAACTGTGGGTATAGGATTATAACTTTTTTTTTTTTTCTTTTCTATGGTTGAACTGGATGGACTTTTGTCTTTTTTGAGCCAGACTAACTATGTAATAGACTATGTAAAAAAAAAAAGCACGGAGACATGGATGGATGGGGGAGTTTGCTTTGAATATTAAAAATGAATTAAATAGCATTTTTTGTTTGTCATGCTCAGGTACTGTAAAGTTTTAATGTGTATTGCATTAAGGTAGCCTATTTATTTGAATGGGCACTCTTGGCAGCGCAGTCGCGGTATGTCCCTATTCAGGTAAATGGGTTGCATTCTCAAACACAAGAAGGGGGGGGGGTATTTATTGCCGTGCTAAAATGCAAGTTGCCATGGAATGCGTACACCTCTGCCTTTGCAGCTTAAGGGGGATCAAGTGGGGGGTGGTAAAAAAGCTTCTCGACTGCAAGCGTAAACAAGCCTCAAGGTGACCTGTGATTGCTTCATCTATGGTTGTTCCTGTAGTTCTGTCCTGACATTTTCCTTTTAAGGGTTAAGGAAAGGTTAGGGATTGGTTTCAGGATCATAAAGCCCAGCCTTGAGGAGCAGCAATGCCCATTCTGTAGGATCAGGATTGCTGAAATCAGCATATCATTGAATCAGGTAATGTACATCACAGTGTATATGCATTTTTCTTGAGTGTTAATTTGGTATGCTTGTGTAAAGTAAGAACGGCTTTGTCCGCTAGAGGGCAGCAAATAAGTACTATTAATACATCTGAGCATCTTATTTAAAGTGAACTTGTCATATTTATAACCTAAATGTGGCATAGAAAAAATTCAGACACCACTAGGTACCTTTTTTTTATACCTGAAGAATTTTGAAACACTACTCCTATACCCCAAAGCTCTGTAAATGCTCTATTGACCTTTAAGAGCACTCCCACATCTCAGGATGCAGTGCTGGTGCTGATGCTGATGAGACCCATCTGTTCCTCTTGTTGCATTCTCTATAATATAAATGAAAATAAATCCAGCTTCGAGAATGGTAACCATTCATATTGGCCACAACAGATAACAGAGCTAAGAACTCAAGTACAGAGATCAGACCAATATAGTTACATAGTTAGCCTGGCTGAAAAAAGACAAAAGTCCATCCAGTTCGACCATTAACCACTTGCCTACCAGGTACTTATACCCCCTTCCTTACCAGGCCAATTTTCAGCTTTCAGCGCTGCCGCACTTTGATTGACAATTGCGCGGTCATGCAACATTGTACCCAAATGAAATTTTGATCATTTTTTTCTCACAAATAGAGCTTTCTTTTGGTGGTATTTAATTGCCACTGGGCGCTTTACTTTTTGCGCTATAAATTAAAAAATGTGCAAAAAATTTGAAAAAAAAAAAAAAGTTTATTTGTTTCTGTTATAAAATTTTTCAAACAGGTATTTTTTCTCCTTCACTGATTTGCGTTGATGAGGCGGCACTGATGGGCACTGATAGGCGGCACTGATGGGCACTGATAGGCAGCACTAAAGGGCACTGATAGGCAGTACTAATGAGGTGGCACGGATAGGCGGCACTGATAGACAGCACTAATTAGGGGTCACGGATAGGCGGCACTGATATGCAGCACTGATAGGCGGCACTGATAGGTGACACTGATGATGGGTACTGATAGACGGCACTGACTGGCATCACTTCTGGGCACTGACTGGCGGCACTGACTGGCACAACCCCTGGGCACTGACTGGTGGCACTGACTGGCAGCACTGCTGGGCGGCACTGGTGGGCGGCACTGGTGGGCGGGCACAGGTGGGTGGCACTGGTGGGCACAGGTGGGTGGCACTGGTGGGCACAGGTGGGTGGGCACAGGTGGGTGGCACTGCTGGGCACATGTAGGTGGCACTTCTGGGCACAGGCAGAGTGGCACAGGTGGGTGCACTGCTGGGCACAGGTGGGGGCACTGCTGGGCACAGGTGGGGGCACTGCTGGGCACAGGTGGGCGGGGCTAGTGGGCGCACTGCTGGGCGGAACTTGCGGGTGTCACTGCTGGGCACCGATGATCGGTGCCGATCCCCGCTCTGACAACAGCCGGTTCTCGGCAGTACTTTCCTCACGATCTGACAGCGTGAGGAAAGTGCAGCCGAGAACCGGCACTTGCATTTCCCTGTGATCAGCGTGTCATTGGACACCGCTGATCACGTGGTAAAAGGCCGTTGGGATCGGCCTTTCACCACATCACGTGATCAGCTGTGTCCATAGGACACAGCGATCACGGAGATCGCCGGGTGCGCGCCCCCTGGGGCGCGCAGGAGAGCGCGTTCTGGGAGGACGTCATATGACGTCCACTCAGAACTGGCCGGCCGCGGTGAAGCCGTCATTCGGCTATGCGCGGTCGGCAAGAGGTTAACCTGTTGCCGCCCGGCCTATAGCCAGATGGCGGACGGGCGAACAGCTCGTCCCTCCGGGTGGACGCCATATGGCGTCCTCTCTGGAACGTGCAGTGCGCATGCCCGCAGCGCAATCTGTCACTGGCCATGTACCTCGGACACGGACGATGACAGATCTGTGTACCGGCCCCGTTGCCAGTACCATGTGACCTGCTGTGACCAATCACAGCAAGTCACATGACAGTTGTATACAATGGATGGCTTCCTTTCATGCCATCCATTGTATACAAGTGTGTCTAGCTGTGAATGGTCACAGCGATCACATGCACAAGCTGGGCCAATCACAGCCCAGCTGTGTCATGTGATTAGCTGTGGCCAAATCACGGCTAATCACAAAAAAAAACCCCTGAATGAATCGATTTCATTCAGGTAAATGCTTGCTTATAGCAAAGTAATTCTTTGCTATAAGCAAATTGTGTGAAAAAAAATCACTGATCATTTCCCCATAGTACAATGTTACTATAGTAACATTATACTACTTTGGTCATAGTGCAATATGAAAAAAAAAATCTTGAAAAAAACATAAAAATAATAAAAAAATATATATATTTTTTCGTACTGTCACCAGTCAGTGTCCCTGATCACCGCCATGCCAGTTATATGATGTACTGCACTGGTGACAGTATGTAAAAAAAAAAATAGTGAAAATAATTTTTTTAATTTCTTAATTTTCCGAAAAATGACAGAAAAATTCCAACTTACAAAAACTCGCCACTCCTCTTATGAAATATGTCGGACTGTGTACTTTGCAAAAAGGGGTTATTTGGGGGAGATCTGTACTGTTCTGACATTCTTGGACCTCAAGAAATTAGATTGGCCGTCAGTACTTCAGGATTGATCAATTTTCAGATCTATACCATAGTTTGTGAACTCTATAACTTTCCTACAGACTAAATAATACATCCTAATTTGGGTTATTTTCACCAAAGACATGTAGCAGAATACATCTCGGCCTAAATTTATGAAGAACAATTATTTATTTGCAAACTTTTATAACAGAAACAAAGAAAAACGTGTTTTTTTTTCAAAATTTTTGGTCTTTTTTGTTAATTTAGCAAAAAATAAAAACCGCAGTGGTGATTAAATACCACCAAAAGAAAGTTCTAGTTGTTGGAAGAAAATTATAAAATCTTAGTTTGGGTACAGTGTTGTCATGACCGCGCAATTGTCATTCAAAGTGTGACAGCGCTAGAACCTGAACATTGGCCTGGGCAGGAAGGGGGTAAAAGTGCCCAGTATGGAAGTGGTTAAAAAAAAAAATTTTAATCCTATACCCACAGTTGATCTAGAGGAAGGCAAAAAAAACAGCAAAGCATGATCCAATTTGCTCCTGCAAGGAAAAAAATTCCTTCCTCATCCCCCAAGAGGCAATCAGATATTCCCTGGATCAACTTTACCTATAAATGTTAGTATCCAGTTATATTCTGTGTATCCAAGAAGGAATCCAAGACTTTGTTAAAGAAATACACTGAACTGGCCAGAACAAACTCTTGAGGGAGTCCATTCCACATTTTCACCGCTCTTACTGTGAAGAAACCTTTCCGTGTTTGGAGATTACATTTCTTTTCCTCCAGATGTAAAGAGTGTCCTCTGTAATGACCTCAGGGTGAATAGCTGTATACCGAGTTCACTATATGAACCACTGATGTATTTATACATGTTGATCATATCCCCCCTTAAAGTTTTCTTTACTACATCGACCAAAAAGTGAAATATTAATTTTGGGTGAATTAATACTTTGAGGGCCCATTCACACTAGGAAGTGCACATGAATTGCTCAGGAACACTGTTCAGTTCTTGTGAGATTCACATGCAGTTCTGCGCAGTGTGATTTCAGCCCATTCATTTTGTATGGGCTGAATAGCATTGTACCCCAGCAAAAATAGTGCATGCACTACTTTTGGAAATGCACTACAACCGGATCACATGGTACTTCTGTAGTATGCAGTCCAGTGTGGGCAGACACACTGCATTTGCGACCTGTGTTTGGAGTGTCATTAACTTTGCACTTACACGCTCTGCAGATAGCAAGGACAGTGTGATTGGAATGCGGTGCAGGAAACCAGCATTTAACGCGTGTCTCCTGCACCCCGTTCTAGAGCGAACAAGTCTTAAAGGTGTTTGCATGTTCTCCCTGTGCATGCAAAGGTTTTCTCCAGGTACACCGGTTTCCTTGCACCATTCAAATACATGCTGGTAGATTAATGGTTTTTGTTTAAATTGTCTCCAGTATGTGAGTACAACAGGGCTATGCACTTGTGTTATCACATCATGCCAGTCCCAAGCTGAGCTGTTGGAGACCTGGCGACCTACCTACCTACGGCCAAGAAAACTCTATGGAAATGCTTGGTATCAGACATGGTGCCAAGAGAGTTGGCCCATGGAATCAGTGAGAGTTGGATTCGACTGAACAGATATATACATACATACACAGCTTTTTTTCAGTTGGAACACGGCAGAACTCTGTTCCACCACCTCTTGCATCCCTGTCCTTTCCAACCTGTCACTGGAAACATACAGCAGAAGCCAGTAGAGGAAGTTCTGTGCTTGCAGTGACACCGTTCCTCTTGGAGCAGCTCAAATGAGCCACTGGCTTCACTTCTGCTGTTGAAGGGTTCTCCCTGGCAGGTGGGTGGTGGGTGCACTTCGTACTGTGGGGGGGGGGGGGGGGGGCATTGAACTTTGTAAGGAGGGCTCTGTACTGTGAGTGGGGGCTCTATACTGTTCTTCTAATAGCACATTCCAAATGAAACTTTCACATAGTCCTGCATTCATAACATTTAAGTCATTATAGGAGACATAAACTTTTACCTAGTAACTGAACTTTAGATTTGATGCTGTTCTAAGTAGAAGTAAACAGTGATATGCTTTTGTGAAGTTTCTACCTTTTCTTTCAAATACATACTACCCCTTTAGGAGTCACTGAGTTTTTGGGCCCTCCCATAGTCCTGCACAGCCAGGCAAGCAACACACATTTTTTTTTCAGACTTGCATCTTGGAAACAGTAAACAGTCCTTGAGCTTGTATTTTAGGTTTTATTAGGGGTATTTGAACTTGGATGGGGTCAAGGAACGTATGGGATGCCCAGAGAAACTGCAACTAAAGACAACTGCTTCGCTACTATGTGCAAGTCTCTATTATACAGCAAAGATTTCTTCTTGGAGGGCTCGTCAGCCTCTCCTGGTGTACCACCCCAGATGAATCCACTTCTCATCCAGCTGGCTGAGGGAATCCACGGGCAAAGGGGACCCAGAATCTGTCCCTTTAAATCAAAAAGTCCCAGATGGGGCTAGTCAGGTTTTCCACCCGAATGCATTTTCCCCTTATGCAGCCCAGGGGATAAAGTACTACTCACTCTTCCTTTCCTGAAAGCTTGTTGGGTTAGTGGCTGCCTTCAGGCCTTCTGCTTGGCTGGCTCCTTCCCTCCTTTCCACAGGTAGTCCTCTCTCAGGGGACTACTGAGATTAAGAGATCCTCCTTTCAGATCCAGTTCGGAGGTAGGCCCCTTCTTACTGGGCCTCCTCCCAGGCTCCTGTATCCCAGCCTCTCACTCCACCCCAACTCTCCTGCTGCTGAGCAGGCTCAATCATACTTAGGGGTGTCCCAACACCATGCCAAGCCTCCTGCCTGGGGATTGGTCAGGATAACTGAAATATTAAGATCAGCCCCTCCTCACCCCCACCCACTGTCTTCTAGAAACTTCTCAAGTCTCTAGAGCAGTGGGAGTTATCAGGGAACTGATCTGCAGAGCCCTTGGCCCTGACCTAAGGTGACCTGGCTGACTCACACCCAGGCTGACTCATGCCCTAGCTGCTATTCAGCCTTCCTCTCTAAAAAAAAATAAATAACTAGCTCCCCCTGGCTACCTAGAGGGGCGCTACACATAATAGTGCACAAGTGTTTTTAGAAGTAGTGATATGTATGCACTGAAGAATTTCAGTTAAATGTAATTCTCCATTCACGGGCTAGCGAGTAACGCAATGAGTGCACAATAACTGACCCATAGAGAATCTCGAGACTCCTCTGCTTTTCACTTCCACTGCTGTATTAATCTACAATAGTCCACTGCTGACCTGACAGGTAAAGAAAGAACAGCAAATATGTATTGTAAATATTATGCACTGGTATTAATACAGCCTCTCTAGTAAAAAATCAGCCTTCTAGTTGTGAAAAGTCTTATGATTTATGGTCTAAGGTGGCAGAATGTCAGCAGGTGGTAGGCTACCTCCTGGTGCATTATATTACTCATATTTTATTTTATATACAGTAATAGTATAAAAATACATACACCAAGGTGCTGCTGATTTATGTGAGTGTTTTTATAATAGTCTCAATCCAAACATGTTCTGGAACAAAGAATTAAACTGGCCATACACTAGTAGAATTTCTTCTGAAAATGTTTGTTTTAAGAACATTTTTTCTATTTTGTAATCATCAATGTTAATTTTCGACCATAGTGATGAGAACATTTAAGGAGCGGGAAGGAACATTTTTCTCAAATTTCTAACAGTGAATGTGTTTTTCATTTGGGAAAGTCTGTCACTCCTAAATTAAAGTATTGCTAAACCCACAACAGTAAAATCAGTCTGTATATGCAGTAAAGCATGCTTGTTATACTCAATATGGAACCTAAGGGGTAATCCTCCGCATTGTGTAAAAAGGCCGTCTGATCCTGTTTCTCTGCCCCTCCTTTTGTTCATATGTCCATGTCTTATCTCCTGATAAGACAGACTGAACCCGTAGGCACATGCACTTGCTCAGTTTAGTGTGTATTGCTAGAGAGGTTTTTTTTCTTGGGAGAGTGCATGTGATCAGCACAGGGCCAATCAGCGCTGTCCAGACCGAGAGTCTTGGGTTTTGCATCCTCATAGAGCAGAAAGAAAACTCCTCCTACAAGCTTTAACCAGTGCTCTGCTGAAGTCACAAGACCAGGGTCGGACTGACCATTTGGAAACTCAGGCACTGCCCGAGGACCCAGGGTCAGTAGGGGGCCCCATGAGATGCCCCTGGTACCTTTTTCGTAGGCTTTTTTGAGTTTGGGCAAGGACACAGGGGCCCCATGATCCCCTTTTGTCAGGGGGCCCTATGAGTTGTCAGCCCACCCCTGCACAAGACTGCTCTAACTAAGGTATTTAGCAGTTTATATTTACTAAAATAATTGCATTTCCATGTTCTGTGTACTGTGGGAGACCAGATATAGTGAATGCAGGGTTCAGGGAGACCAGATATAGTAAATGCAGGGTCCTGGGTTTAGCAACATTTTAATTTGTTGAAAGTACTTTTGAATGGCAGTGGTCTTGTCATCGAGTATACTGATGAGAGTTTTCATATGAAATTTTGTGCAAATGTTCATTTGAAAATCTACTAGTATATGGCCAGCTTTATCCCAGCCATGTGTTTTTTCTTGATAACTCAGATGACTGTGTAACTAGGGATATAGAAGAGCCACCGCTATCCCCGTACTATGCTGTATTGTGTGAAAATAGGCAAAATATTTGAGTACCTAGGAACTGAGCCTGGCAGTGGACATTTCCATCCAGGAATGTTTAGTCATTATATAAACCTTGGATATAATATTGCATTTTCTGTTATTTGGCAGAAGAAAGAAGCAGCTACTTGATAATGAAATGTTAAACGCACCACTTACTAAAGAGTTGATCTGTAAATTGCTGTAGCTAATGCTTATCTGCATTAATTAGGGTTTAGAAGCAGACATGATCTCGTCTATGCACTGAATCAGGCTGCTGCTGGCCACACACAGAGCTGTAGATAATTAAAGATGGCGCACTAAAGGTCAGAAGACTGGTTCCCATCAAACTACGCACGTGTGTTTGCTTAGTTTTCCTGAATTCTGTATCTTAATATATGTGCAGTATGGAAGAGTTCCAAGTATAAGATGCTGCTCAGGCACTTTAATACCACTGGATTTTTCCTGCAATTATGTTTCCAATTGTTCCGTGTACAATTGGGAGACCTTGGGGATCCCCAGTACCTGCAACCAGCCCCTGATGCAATTTTCAGATTGACCCGTGACGCTGTAGGCTTATATATTAGAGATTTAAATTACTGTCTAGAAACAACTGTGGTGTGCTGGTATCATTGTATCTGAAAAAGCTGAAGGGTATACTCAAATGAGTCACAGGGAAGTTCCACATTAATAGGAAAACTGTTAAGGAAGAGAAAACATACATTGCTGTTTTTCGTCTTTTTCCTGAAACTCTATTTTGAGTCCATGACATGAACAAACAGAAATAGTCTCTGTGTAGAACAGGAAAACTATATTAATAATCAGCAATATATACTATTTCTCTGCTGTCCGTTTCCTGTGTCATACATACATTGAAGAGTATATTTATAATGTAGTAGTTATCTATCAGTACACTGACTTTACATGCAGTGCTGTGCTCCCATGAAACTGTCTAATGAAGAGGCTGGTGGAATTTCACAATAGTTACAGGCAGTCCGCAGGTTACAAACAAGATAGGTTCTGTAGGTTTGTTCTTAAGTTGAATTTGTATGTTAGTTGGAACAGTACATTTTTTTAAGTGTAACTCCAGCCAAAAAAATGACAGGAGTGAATTTCCCTTCCTATGGGTAGATTTCCTCTCACTTACTGTTGTCTCAGGGATGGGAAGTGAGATTAAATCCTTTTAATGAGGATACAGACGGCAGTAAAAACCTCACAGTGTCTCTAACCCCACACCATACAGTACTGCACAAAAAAGGGATTTATTGACCAACTATAAATCACCCCATGTACACGGGACACTTCTGAACGATGGAAACTGACTGCTGGAAAACATAGGTTAAAAAATGTCTGTTTAGCCGTGTTTGCATGCCGTGTTTATGCGCGTTTATGAGCGTTTGTGTTTAGAAACGTTTTTTTAAAGATAACCTCAGGAGACCTTCCAAAATGCCCAGAAAACAGTAAAAAATTAACTATTCCTAGATTGTAAGCTTGAAAGAGCAGGGCCCTCAATCCCCTCATGTTTTGCATTGTATTGGTATTGTTCTGTCACATGTTCTGTCCTTCTTTGTAATGTACTATTGGCGCTTTAAAAATACTGTATTATAATAATAATAATAATAATATTTCAGACATTTTGAGAGAAAAAGAGAGAGCAGAAGCAGAGACAGCAGTATTTATTGAGATTAGTTGCCTTTTTTTGTTGGTGTTTGGATGTGTTCCAGCTCATTTCTGTGCAGAAATTATTGCAGCAGTGTCTAACATATTTTCTTTCATGCGAAACCTCAAAGTATGGTGTACCAGGTCCATTTGAGTACCGGGAAAATGCTTTGCATGCATTTTTCATGATGAAAAAAAGGCTCTGGACAGCATCTGGAAATGGAAGATTTAAAAAAAATCTCAAACGCAAATGCTTATAAACGTGGTTAGCCACACTTAGCTGTGTTTACAAGCATTTGGTGTTTGAAACGCTCATAACATCTACTCCTGAACGCGTTCAAAAAAACGACTGTAAACTCAACTGCCTGTAAATGACTGTGTACATGGACACATAGGAAAACATTAGGGAGAGTTCAGGGGCTGCTGAAAAAAACGCTGAACAACTCCTAAATGTGCGTTTATCAGCTGCAGTGTACATGAGCCCTAACAGTGCAAAAAGAGATGGCATAAAACACACACGACTGAATGGGAGCTCCACA
Organism: Staurois parvus; assembly: GCF_062004578.1. Lineage (NCBI taxonomy): Eukaryota > Metazoa > Chordata > Amphibia > Anura > Ranidae > Staurois > Staurois parvus. The sequence goes on from NW_028318340.1 coordinate 6,934,486, forward strand.
TAGGCAGCTGACCTGAGCTCATGCTGGAACACAGATTGATATTATGTACAGTAACACAGTCCTGCTATTGTAGAAATTACAGATACAGAACATAATCCAAACAGTAGTGGGCACAGAGTACAATGCTGTAATAAATCTCACCAGATCCACAGGTTCCAGGCGCTTCTGGCTCTTCAGTGATGTGGAATGTTCTGGGTGTTCAGTGATGTGGGTTTATGTGGGGTGCTTGTGGCCATGCCGTAATGTGCTTCTGACCATGCAGTGTGCAGTACGGTAGCCGGGAAGATGGCAGCTTGGTGGTTTCCGGGACCAGCGTGGAGCGCAAGAGGCCATTAGTAATGCCACGTTGCCTCCATTCATAAGTCATTCGTAACTTGGATGTTCGTTACTTGGGGATTGCCTGTAGTGTACATCTTTGCATGCATTTGCATTTGGGGTTTTTCCTTGGTATGAGATGGATTAGATCGGCATTGTTCCAGTCTGTATTGCATGGGTGGATCTGATTAGGCCACATGCTTGTAATGAGAGGCTGTATTTTATAGATATAAAAAACTGGATAATGGTTAGTCATATTAGTTCCTTATTCTCTAGACCAGTGGTTCTCAACCTTCCTAATGCCGTGACCTTTTAATACAGTTCCTCATGTTGTGGTGACCCCCAGCCATAAAATTATTTACCCAGTAATCATAATTCATGAGTGTCCTTTTATCTCCAATACTGCTGCTTTCAACACAGTAGCTGCTTTTAACAGAGTAGCTGCTTTCAACACAGCAGCTGCTTTCTACACAGTAGCTGCTCTTTACACATCGGAAATATGTGTTTTCTGATGGTCTTAGGGGACCCCTGTGAAAGGGTCGTTCGACCCCCAAAGGGATCGCGACCCACAGGTTGAGAACCACTGCTCTAGACCAATCTTCCTCAACCCTTTTAACATTCAGAAACCCTTGAAATAACATTCTAGTCTATGGGGAACCCTTGCAAATTAATATATATTAGTGTGATGGTCACTTGGAGGAATGCTGCTTATGTTTGTGGTAAAAAGATCATTGTTGTCATTAGGAATGAACTGGGTTTGTCTGAACTCGACAGTGGTGGATTCATTGCACCTTGGGCCCTGGGCTGTAGTCAGTGCATCGACCCTTTGGTAGTATAATAATATCATACATACATAAGGTTCAGTGTACATAGACATTTGTGTTTCGCTTCTGACATGCATTTTGAAGCATTTGTTAAGTATTTAGTTTTCAGTGTTTTAATTTTTAACTGGATCTAATGCATTGACATAAAACAAATATGGAAGGGAGGCAAATAATATAGAAATGATGCTTCCAGTACAAGGAGTATGCACACTTATAATATGTATGATTGTTTAGTTTTCTAAAAGGTACTGAAAAAATTAAGAATAATGTCATCTTTGACCTTCTTCTGATATAAAGACTTAAGCTGGCCTAGATGGTTCAAAATTCAGCCATTTCAGCAGGGATCAGCCAAATTTCAATCCATGTGTGGATGTCCCTGTTCAGCAGAAGTTGACTGTAAGATGAACGTCTGGTGAACGGGAATGTTGAAGAACATTTGTCAAGAGTTGGAGGATACAATTCCTCCTTCCACCTCACTTGTGTGGAGGGAAGAATCCATTTATTTTCATTCAGCCTGCTGGCTGAATGGAAGAAAAATCATACATCTATGACCAGCTTAGGCATGACCATATTTGAGGGTTCATATTCTGACTCACATTTGGGTCAGAATGTGAACCCTGCAGCACCACCCTGCTGGACAAAAGATGACTTAAAGAGGGACTAAGCCGGGTGGAAAATTATCAGCCGAAGAGTGACTGCATCCTATCAAATGCAGTCACTGTTCAGCAGCAACATTGTATTCAGGTAGTTGCGGGTGCCACGGCTGTTCCAGGGTTCCTATTGTGAGAAGCAATGCTATGTGGACTGGACAGTGCTGTTCTTTTAATGATGAGCTCTTGACGTACTCGTCCTTTGTGAGTATAATACTTATCCTTTTTATATCAATAAAAATGTGTTTTAAGGTAATGCACTAGGCCGGTGCTCCCTCTGTTTGTTTTCTTTGTATCTAGCTGCGGGTGCCAGGGCTGCATGAGTACTATAGCCAGCAATGGAGAATCCTCTCTTAGCATTGTTAACATGGATTCGGGAATTGATTCATTGTCTCTCATTCAGATGAAATTTTCTTTTTAGCATGGGAAGCATGGGAAGCTGTTATGCCACTTCTGGTCTTGTTGGCTGAATTTGCTTACTCAATGGATATGAACTGCTGTGGGAACCACATTTCTGCCTTTTGACTGATGCTGTTTGAGATTCTCAGCTCTTTTCATGGAAACAGCGACTTTGAATAATAATTTAATGTACAAGTTGATATGGCTTGCAGAAACTACTGACCACAATATGCTGATTCATATTAAACTTTTACAGCACTTTTCATCCCTTTACATCACAGTTGCCACAATTTATATAGTGGTGGTATTCCAATATGTGTAAATGGGTTCGCATTTTTATCTTTTTCTTCCTGGAAGTTGGGCATTACCCAAACTACAAGACTTAAAAGCATCCAGGATGGGAATTCCCACATTACACAGAGTAGAGGGATTAACACCATTTATGTTACAGGAAAGTTGCATAAAAGTGATGAAAGAGTATCTGTTTCCAGTTGTACTACTTTTATTTGAGCCAGAGGCTAATTATAAAAACCCATTATTCATTTATTAAAGAGACACTCCCATTAGAAAAAAAACAACACTTGAGGCAGTAGTAATAGCCAACAAAAGCCCTATTTATTAATATTTTCTGTGCAAACAGTCCTTGGTTATGTCAATGTCTATCATGTTTGAAGACTGTCTTATGCTGAAGTCTAACACGTGTCTATTTCTAAGGAGTCTCAACTCTGCCTGCAAAATGCTGACCTTTCTTTGAACAGAGAAGGTGCCCAAATTCTGCCCCAACCACCCACAGCACATTAAATATGATATTGCTTGCAGATAGTGTGTCGGTTACTACTGCTTTCTACAATCTTATTTTATTAGGAACTATCGTGTCATATGATTTTCTTCAAAAGAAAATGAGCATTATTACTCAGGCTGGGTTCACGCTGTTGTGCTCCTGTGATGCTCATTCCTTTTTCTTTCACTTAATTTTTATTAAAAGAATAAAGCAAAGAGAATTTGTGATTACAATAAAGCCAAAGTTAATGACCGTCCTACTAGCACAATAGTAGATAATTCCACAACACAGAAGACCGCACTTGCTGGCGCAGCATGGCAGAGGCGTATAGGGCAGATAATGTCAGGTACATAACCCCTCAGATACTAAAAAGTAACACATATAGACTAACCCAAGGGCATTTTAGTAAAATAGTACAGCTAGGAAGATATTACAAGAAGGTTCATGGGTGTAGTAAAAAGCAAAAATAAAGCTAGTCACAATGTTAACCCATGATGTGTAAGAAAAATGAGGCGATATAACTACCAGCTGATAAGCATCTGCTGCAAGATAAAAAAGGTAAAGGGATGCCGGCCAACCTGGCAGAGGGAGCCAAAAAACAGTCCACTAAGAAAGTAAGGGAGCGAGAAAAAGAGGGAGAGGGGAAAGACAGAGCCAAGGCAGGCCAAGGAAAAGATGGGTAAATGGGAAGATGGGAGGAAGGTAAGTAGGGGAGCCCCAGAGGCTTGAGCTGTACATAGCATAGCATGTGGCATATATTCAGAACTCCAGAAAGCATACAATCAACTGTGAGGGTGGAAAGTGGTCGAGCTAAGGCAGTGATGCTCATTCCTAATAGCAACGCATCACAGCTGTGTTATGGTGTGCCGTGTTACATAAATATAATGCACGTACTTGTTTTAGTGTGTTGGGCTGTCCATTCATATGAATGAACTGCCTTGACGTAATTCAGATTAATGTGTGACATAGCACATGTAATGCATTGAGAATCCAGCCTTATGGCATCATGTTGGCTCATTGGTTAGCACTCTTGTTCTGTAGATTTGAAGCCCTAGATTCAAATTCTGTCAGGGGCATTGCCTTTATAGAGTTTGCATGTTTTTAATTTTGCATAGAGCAGCCCCGATCCTTCTCTTCTCGGCCCTCCACCTGTGCTCCTGCTGCCTCCTCTTCTTGGTGTGCCACCATAGGAAGCTACTTCCTATGATGGCCCACCTATGTGCTTGATCCCGAGCTGCCTCTGTGTGTCTCAGCCTGAGAGACCCTCCGCTCTTCTGCACTTCACTGGATCAAGATCAGGCTTAGGTGAGTATAGGGGGGTGCTGGGGAACAGCACGCAGGTTTGTTTTTACATGCATAAAGGTAAATAACCTTCTTCCTTTACAACCACTATAAGTAGATTAGTTGGTGTCTGAACAAAGTGTGGTTGGGATGTTAGATTGTAAGCTTAGGGCCTTTTATGAGCAGTGACTTCTGTGAACTGCTTTTATGCATGATCTGCATATGATATTAATGCTATATAGATGGAACCAAGGGACAGGGTAAGAAATATACCTGCACCACTAAACTAAATGAACATTTGATCCTTGCAGTGTATGGGTGTGGGGGAAAGGGGGAGCACTCCAAGGGAAGATTTTATCTCATTTATGGAGTTTAACTTTAAATGCAGCAGAGAGAAATATGATCATCAGGCTTCCCTGAGTTGTATGGTAGATCTGTGTAAATTTCAGGCCTGGATGTACAGAAACACAAAAAGTCTTTGACAGGTAAAACAGCTGTATATTTAACTATCTGCCTAGAGTTTGGTTTTAAAAAGTAAGTTGACATTTCTGAACATGTCACATATTATACCCAGCACAGTGGCTAAATGGTTAGCACTTCCACCTGGCAGTACTAGGGTCGTTGGTTCAAATCCCAACCACAGCACCACCCTTACTTATTTATAAGCTGCAATGTATCCACTAATGGAGTTTGCATGTTCTCCCTGTGTCTGTGTGGGTTTCCTCTGGGAAATCTGGTTTCCTCCTACACTCCAAAGACATGCTGGTAGGTGAATTGGCTCCTGTCTAAATTGATCCTAGTATGTGTATGTATGAGTATGAGGTAGGGACCTTTGATTGTACACCCCTTGAGGGTTAGGGACTGATATGAATGTACAATATATATGTAAAGCACTGCGTAAAATTGAGGGTGCTATATAAGTACCTGAAATAAAATTATACCCGTATTTAGAGTATAGCATGTAACATGTTCAGCAACCCCCAATCCCTTATTTCTCCATAAGAGCAGGTGAGCACTCCCGTCATATTTTGAAGATAGTACCCCACACAGCCACGTCATTCATCCATGGAAATCTGTGAATGGAAAAAACTACAGGTCTCATCTGCCACCAAGGTAGTTTGAATGGATCGTGAGTATGCTGATCAGCATGCTCATACTGCATTCACAGAGGTATCGGCTGAAAGCTGAAGGGAGACTGTACTGGAGCTTGAAATTGCACCCACGGTCTGCGGATCACAGGTGCAATATGTTGCAGGCTCCTGTTTAAAAGTTTATAATAAATGCACATTTTTTAACCTGCAAAAAAAATGTGCATTTATACATTTTTTGTAAAAGGTGAACTTAGCCTTTAAGGAGTTGATAATAGTAACAATGCAGTAAAAGCATGTGAAGAGGGTTCAGGAGGGCAGTATTTTCAACATAAAACTAAGATCAAGAACACAAGGACATGACCTGAAAGCGATGGTAAATTCTGCTGTAAAATGTGCTATTTAGAGCCCCCAAGTGTGCCATAATGTGCTAGTATGCACAGGTCCCGTGCCTTCGGCCTTTTGGTAGGCCGGGCCTCGATGACGTCACTCCCGCGCATGCACGTGGGAGTCACATCGCCGCGGCACGGATCGGATCATAAATGTTTACTGAGCGGCGCAGGCGTGCCTCAGTTTACATGACAGCTGATTTTTTTTTCTATTAACTTTACTTCCACTTTAAACTGGCCAGTGAAATTTTCAAAACTAACCTTAGAAAGTATTATTTTATTGTAGTAAAATAGTTGACGCTTGGAACAGATGTCCAGCAGAGGTAGTATGTCAGTAAACAGTAAGCAAATTTAAACATGTTTGTGACAGATCTATATTCAGATGAAAAGGTTAAAAAAATCCCAAAAATCAAGCAAAAACAAAAGAACAAAAAAAAGGGGCAGACTTGATGGACCACTTTGACTTTTTCTGCTTGTACTCTTTTTCATTTATATCAATATAATCATGATCTAAAATAAGGCATACATAGCATTTTTAATACCTACAGTAGGCTGCTCTTAATCCACTTACACGCAACAGAACAGGCAACACGTAAAACATATTTCTCTGTCACATTTTGAAATCGCACCCAGTTACTATTGTCTATTTTCTTTGCAAGCACCTAAGAGGCAGAAATGACAGATCAATAAAAGGAGCAGAGAACATGTACTTTCCGAATGATAAATTCTTTCATCGGACTTTTGTCTTACTACAAGCAGCTGCCTTGAGGAACTTATGGAATTCCAGCTGTTAGCTGCAGTTCCTCAATAACAATGGGCGGTTCTTGAAGGATTGTGAAAACAGAGCAGTGGCCGGGCTGGAAAGCATGTAGAGCACAGCTGTATGCAGCATCGCTTGGATTATATTAGTCCTATCCGTGGATTCTACGGGAGCAGGAGGGAAGCAGGAATATGGGACACACCAGCAAGTAGAAAAAAGCAGAAAGACCAAACCCTCAAGGTATCCTGCAACCTATGTGTACATTGCTCTTTTTTTTTTTTACTATGAAGGGTTTTATTATTCACTGCTGATGGTTTTACTTTATTTTAGCTGTACTACTGAGTGATTCCTAGATATGATATAAATTTGAGGACTAACACAGAGAATAGAGCATGTGAGGACTTTACGTATCAAACTTTTAGCCACTAGAATGTGACAGGGGTGCAACTGAGAACATGGAGCAGATGAGTGGCTTGTTGCTGGGCTTCTGTAGACATGGGATTGTCATCCTGCCAAGCCAGGTTAGGCAATTGTTATCTTATGCCTGTGGGTTCCTTCTAGGTTTGTTCATAGACTTTAGAGTTGGACATGCAGGCTCATTGAAACCACCCTTAACTTCCCTGTTCATCTCATGTAACAGGAGCAGAGGAAGGAGCAAAGGAGAGGACACTGCAGCCTCTAGCTTAACAGCGGAGCAAGGATGATTAGGACGTGGATTCCAAGAGCACCAAATTTCAGTGTTTGGTGGCATTTACACATATGCCACCAAAAACACCCATTTTCAGCAGAATTAAGTGGCTTTTAATCTGGTCTAAGAATGCAAAATCCTAGATGAGAGGTCTTCAAAAAGATTCCACACTTTTATGCACATATATATGTTAAAAAAAAGTGTGGAAACTTTTTGAAGAACCCTCGTATAACTAATAGCTTCATAATTGCCAATTTCCTTCAAAGACAGAGACTGTATTCATCTCACAGATGTGCTTGCTTTGTAATTGTCTTCCTAATATGAATCAAGGTTATGTCGGTTATGTTTAGCCAGCTGACACAGCTTGTCAGTGTACAGCAGGAAATTGAAAGCTCCTGGTTGCCTCTGCCTGCTGTGCAGAATTTTAAAGTACGTGAGAAAGGAGCAGTGTATTAAACTTTGAATTTCGTGGTTTTCTTTGACAGCTTGGACTACACTAAATATACCCATATGCATGAGATGACAGTCTGCCCAGTGATGATCTCATGTCTATGGATTGTGAAGGAATTGTCAGTTGGCAGGTTGCAAACCTGTACTGATTGCTATTGCTCCCTGATAAGCCAGAACAGACCTCCCCTTTTCATAATGTTCTCTAGACCTAAGAGGGCAGTTGGATGTGTGATCCAGCCATCATGAGGCACATAATTCAGCCAGTAGCTCCATGAACAGCCACATTTTGTTAGGCATAACATTCCTGTTCATACAAACAGAGGAGTTGGAGAGGTGCCATTTAGCTCAGGGTATTGCAGTATTTAATGGGACAGGTATTCTAACCTACTTTATTGATGTTCCTTTCAACGGGGGCCAATGAAGTAAAGGTTTCCCATAGATCTGGATCCAGTGAATGCCACCTAATGTTTTTGAGTCCCTTAGGTCTGTGGAAAATGCTTTGTTACCTGCTTAGTTTGTGTTGGATTATCTTTCTGTAGACTGACAAAGTAAAACCCTAGACGTCTGAGGTTCTCTGTTTTTTAGATAATCTTTATATATAACATGCCTCATACCATTGCTTTATACTTGTGCTTTAAGAAACAGTTAAACCACAAGTAAGGCTATCTGTTTTTTGCCCTTAGTTATTAGCTTCACATATGTAGCTATGCATTTTTGTTAAATTCTTGTTAATATTAATTTGAGAGCAGGAGCTGCAAACTCTTTGAGCTCAGCTCATAAAGAACCTGTCAGGATAAAAAGATAGGAGCAGAGTTATTTGTGAAAGTATGTTCTACAGGGTGGTAATACTAATCCTTCCTTTGTTACATGGTAATTCACTAACCTGGAACAAGGATATGCATAACAAGTGTCAGATTACCTAATATGCACATGCTTGATCAGGGTCAGCGACTTAATAGGTAAATCTAGTCATCAATGGCAGCTCTCATATTTTTATTCAGATTGCCTTTAAATTAGACAACAGCCATTACAGTTGTAATGAAGCTGGTGGAACCTGATTCCTCATGCAAGGCAGAGACGTGAAAGCGGTGTATTAGAGCAGAGTTGGGGTGCTGGGATCGATTCTCTTGGCCTTAAACAACACAAAAAATACTGGCTTTTGACTACAGTGGCCACCCTTTTTTAAGATATTAGCTTGTTAGCTTCTTTTGTACAAGAATAATGTTATCCTTGGTGCATAAAGCATGAATAAAATATTAAATTATGCACAAAAGAGAAAGCATCCTAATATAAAACATGGCTGGACAAGGAGAATTCACAGGCTTCACGTGCATGTATGCACACACACGGAGTCAGTACAAGTGTATTCTGTCACACACAAATCAAATCTAGACGCCTTCTCAAGATCACTCTGAAATGGAAAATCTTCGAAGTCATCACCGCTCGCAGTTAAATATTTATTTTACAAAATGATAGGAGATAAAGACTAATTGCGGGAGTTTTAGTGCATGTGCCTTTGAAGAGGCCAGGAGCTTAAAAAAAATTGGCTGTAAAGCGAAGGGGAAAAAATCCCAGTGTTATTACCCAATATGGATGACAAAACATTGGAGCTTGTGTGGGAAAGTGGATCACATCCAAAGTCTGGAATCGTTTATCTTCTGCTTAACTCATAGGGATGACTGCTTTATGTATTTCACTGAAATTCCTACTGATTGCTTATGATCTGGGAAAGCAGCTTGTACACACAGAATTGCAAGTGAGAGAATAAATATTGCACTCTGTAATGACCACAACAGGAAAAAGACATTAGTTTATACATTTCGTTATACAGTATATGTTAAATATAAGGAACCAGTAGAGCTAATGGGCCGAATTCATTCAGAGCTTTGTGTAACTTCAACCTATACTCACCTCTGGCAGCCATGCAGAGGGCCATACCATAAAAAAGCCCATCAACTTTAAGGAGACTAAGAACAGCATAGTGACATGAGCAGGGGTGGACTGACCATTTGGAAACTCGGGCACTACCCGAGGGCCCGGGGTCAGTAGGGGGCCCCATGAGATGCCCCTGGTACCTTTTTCATAGGCTTTTTTGAGTTTGGGCAAGGACACAGGGGCCCCATGATCCCCTATTGCCCGGGGGCCCCATGAGTTGTCAGTCCGCCCCTGGACATGAGGCACTATTTGTGCCACTGTTGCTTCATTAGATCTTTCTAGTGACAGGCTGTTGGTTGAAATAGCAGTGATTCTACCAAACTGTTGCTTTCTTGTTTAAGACGTTTCTTGTTTGTTCTTGTGACAAATACACTTGAAAAACAGCTCATAAAAAGGGTGAGTGGAGTGATTTTGTGGAAAATGATTTTGCAGCAAAATTACAAATTTTGTCATCAATGGCATTTTGCCAAAGCAGAACATTCAGTGCTTTTTCTTGGAAAAAAAAAATAAATGTCTACCCTTTTCTTTGAAGGGTGTTTGTCTATTTAGGGAAGTTTAATTTTTACATTTAATTTGCTTTGTATTTGTGTTTATTGTTTTATGTTTGTGTATTTAATTTATTTGTGTACTATCACTTTAATTTTTTTTAATTGGCTGTTTTTTTATTCATTTCTGTGAAAACAGCATAAAATAATATGACTAATGAACAGATTGTTTTGGTCTATGTAAAGATCTTAGATAACAGATGAAAAGAGATGTAGCAAACCCCAGGCTTTGCCCATTGTACCTTTTGAAAAACAACTTTTCCCATTGACTGCATTTCACTAAAATTGCAAAATCTTTCAAAATAGTATCAGCCTGATAATACAGTTGTTTAAATTCCTTTTTTTCCTCATTAATCTACACTCAGTACCCTGTAATGACAATTGAAAACAGAATTTTAGAAATGTCTGTGAATTTAATAAGAAGTAAAAGCTGAAATATCACATTTACATATGTATTCAGACCCTTTACTCACTACTTTGTTGAAGCACCTTTGGCAGTAATTACAGCCTTGAATCTTTTTGGATATGACGCGACAAGCTTTGCACACCTAAATTAGGGATTTTCTGCCATTCCTCTTTGCAAATCCTCTCAAACTCAGTCAGGTCGGATGGGGACCGTCAGTGGATTGGCATTTTCAGGTCTCTCCAGAGGTGAGGTTCAAGTCAGGGCTCTGGCTGGGCCACTCTAGCACATTCACAGAGTTGTCCCTAAGCCACTCCTGTCTTGTCTTGGCTGTGTGCTTAGGATCGTTGTCATCTTGGAAGGTGAACGTTCATTCTAGTCTGAGGTCCTGAGCGCTGTTTAACAGGTTTTCATTGAGGATATCTCTCTACTTTGCTCCATTCAGCTTTCCCCAAACCCTGACCAATCTCCCAGGCCCTGCTGCTGAAAAACACCCCCACAGCATGGTGCTGCCACCACCATGCTTCACTGTTGGGATGGTATTGAGCAGGTGATGAGCAGTGTCTGGTTTCTTCAACACATAACGAATTGAGGCCAAACAGTTCAATCTTGGTTTCATCAAACCAGAGAATCTTGTTCCTCACAGTCATCCTTCAGGTGCTTTTTTTTTGCAAATTCCAAATGGCCTTTCATGTGTTTTGCACTGAGGAGAGGGTTCTGTCTAGCCACTGTGCCATAAAGCCCAGATCAGTAGATGACTGCAGAGATGCTTCTGAATCCATCTTCACACAGGATCTGAAACTTCTGAATCCATCTTCACACAGGATCTCTGGAGTTCACTCAGAATGACCATTGGGTTCTTGGTCACCTCTCTTACTAAGGGCCATCTCCCCTAATTGCTCAGGTTGGCTGGGCAACCAGCTCTTGGAAGAGTCCTGGTTGTGAAAAACTTCTTCCATTTGAGAATTATGGAGACTACTGTGATCTTTTTAAATATTCTTCCCAAATATATTGACATATATTTGAAATGCTCCAATTTTGGCCACATTCAATATATTTTATATATATATATACAGTCAGGTCCATAAATATTGGGACATCGACACAATTCTAACATTTTTGGCTCTATACACCACCACAATGGATTTGAAATGAAACAAACAAGATGTGCTTTAACTGCAGACTGTCAGCTTTAATTTGAGGGTATTTACATCCAAATCAGGTGAAAGGTGTAGGAATTACAACAGTTTGCATATGTGCCTCCCACTTGTTAAGGGACCAAAAGTAATGGGACAGAATAATAATCATAAATCAAACTTTCACTTTTTAATACTTGGTTGCAAATCCTTTGCAGTCAATTACAGCCTGAAGTGTGGAACGCATAGACATCACCAGACGCTGGGTTTCATCCCTGGTGATGTTCTGCTAGGCCTCTACTGCAACTGTCTTCAGTTTCTGCTTGTTCTTGGGGCATTTTCCCTTCAGTTTTGTCTTCAGCAAGTGAACTGCGTGCTCAATCGGATTCAGGTCAGGTGATTGACTTGGCCATTGCATAACATTCCACTTCTTTCCCTTAAAAAACTCTTTGGTTGCTTTTGCAGTCTGCTTTGGGTCATTGTCCATCTGCACTGTGAAGCGGCGTCCAATGAGTTCTGAAGCATTTGGCTGAATATGAGCAGATAATATTGCCTGAAACACTTCAGAATTCATCCTGCTGCTTTTGTCAGCAGTCACATCATCAATAAATACAAGAGAACCAGTTCCATTGGCAGCCATACATGCCCACGCCATGACACTACCACCACCATGCTTCACTGATGAGGTGGTATGCTTAGGATCATGAGCAGTTCCTTTCCTTCTCCATACTCTTCTCTTCCCATCACTCTGGTACAAGTTGTTCTTGGTCTCATATGTCCATAGGATGGTGTTCCAGAACTGTGAAGGCTTTTTTAGATGTCGTTTGGCAAACTCTAATCTGGCCTTCCTGTTTTTGAGGCTCACCAATGGTTTACATCTTGTGGTGAACCCTCTGTATTCACTCTGGTGAAGTCTTCTCTTGATTGTTGACTTTGACACACATACACCTACCTCCTGGAGAGTGTTCTTGATCTGGCCAACTGTTGTGAAGGGTGTTTTCTTCACCAGGGAAAGAATTCTTCTGTCATCCACCACAGTTGTTTCCCGTGGTCCTCCGGGTCTTTTGGTGTTGCTGAGCTCACCGGTGCGTTCCTTCTTTTTGAGAATGTTCCAAACAGTTGTTTTGCTATCTCTCTGATGGGTTTGTTTTGTTTTTTCAGCCTAATGATGGCTTGCTTCACTGATAGTGACAGCTCTTTGGATCTCATCTTGAGAGTTGACAGCAACAGATTCCAAATGCAAATAGCACACTTGAAATGAACTCTGGACCTTTTATCTGCTCATTGTAATTGGGATAATGAGGGAATAACACACACCTGGCCATGGAACAGCTGAGAATCCATTTGTCCCATTACTTTTGGTCCCTTAACAAGTGGGAGGCACATATGCAAACTGTTGTAATTCCTACACCGTTCACCTGATTTGGATGTAAATACCCTCAAATTAAAGCTGACAGTCTGCAGTTAAAGCACATCTTGTTCATTTCATTTCAAATCCATTGTGGTGGTTTATAGAGCCAAAAATGTTACAATTGTGTCGATGTCCCAAAATTTATGGACCTGACTGTATATACATACACTGCATGTTAAAATGCATTTTTTATATATTATAAAATAGGAGGCATTGATGAGGTGGCACGGATAGGCAGCACTGATGGGCACTGATAGGAGGCACTGACAGGTGGCACTGATGAGCTGGCACTGATGATGCTGCACTGATAGGCAGCACTGATGGGTGGCACTGACTGATGGCACTGTTGGGCAGCACTGATGGGTGGCACTGCTGTCCAACACTGATGGGTGGCACTGCTGGGCACAGGTGGGTGGCACTGCTAGGCACTGCAGGGCACAGGTGGGTGGCACTGATGGGTACAGGTGGATGGTACTGATGGGCACAGGTGGGTGGTACAGGTGGGCAGCACTGCTGGGCACTGATCATCAGGGCAGTGATAATCAGTGCCCTGATGATCAGTGCCGATCCTCTGACAACTGCTTGTTATCGGCAGTACTTTCCTCACGCAGTGCAGCCGATAACCGGCAACTGTATTTACCCAGTAATCTGCTGTGTCATTGGACACAGCTGATCACATGGTAAAAGGCCGCTGTGATTGGCCGTTTACCAAATCACGTTATCAGCTGTGTCCATAGGACACAGCGATCACCAGCAGCGCCGGGTGCGCACCCCTGGGGCACGCAGGGGGCGTGTTCTGGAATGACGTCCATGAATGTCGTCCCAGAACTAGACAACCAGGCTGTAGCCGTCCTTTGGCTATAGCGTGGTAGGGAAGAGGTTAATAGTAAAAAGTCAAAAATATTGTTTTTTTCTCAAAATTGTCGGTCTTTTTTTTTATAGCGCAAAAAAATAAAAAATGCAATCAAATGACACTAAAAGAAAGCTATATTTGTGGGGAAAAAAAGGACGTTAATTTAATTTGGGTGCAGCATTACATGACCGCGCATTTGTCAGTTAAATTAATGTAGCGCCGTAATGCAAAAAATGGCCTGGTCAGGAAGGGGGGTAAATCCTCAAGAGGGAAAATAGTTAATTAGAAAAAAATGAATTTAAAGGATAAATTCACCTTTTGCTAAAAAAATTAAAAATGGTGCCATACAGGTCTCCTGCAGACCTGTCAGTATATCTGCTTGCCCATAGCAAGCAGATATACTGACAGGAATAATCAATGAACTACTGGAAGAATCAATTGACTACCATGGTGCTCCACAGTGCTATGGTAGTTCACTGAAAACTACAAGCTGACAGCCACTAAGGGAGGAGGACTGTGAATGAGTGACACGGTAGTGCGGGCAGTGCCCTGCATGGCTGCAATTTTCTAATAATTTGACAGCTAGCGTTGCCCTCTAAAAGGGCAACTTCACAAAAAGTATGGGGTGACTTCACTAAAATGTAACTAAAATCCCCTATTTTAAATGATGACGGAAGTTAGGAATCCAGGTGAGGTAGAACTGATTGGGTCTAACCCAGAGGTGCAGACAACAATAAAACAGGACCCCAGAATGTAATTAGTTTGATACCATAGTGTAGCTGTTATTTATTAAGATCTTTTAAATTGTTTTTCTCTCCTCTCTCCCGCTTCATACAAGGACTGACAGGCAGCAGTGGGAACCATTGGCTCCTGCTGCTGTCAGTCAAATGATGAGGGAGCGGGGGGGAGGGGCCGAGCCACTCTGTCTGTGTCTATGGACACAGGCAGCGCAGCTTGGGATGGAGCCCGCAGGTGTACCCCCATAGCTAACTGCTTGCTGTGGTGGCACACACAGATGAGGAAAAGTCAGGAGCGCCGGTGGGGACCCCAGAAGATGAGGTTTTGGTCCGCTCCGTGCAATCCAAGCAAGTTCAGGTAAGTATATCAAGTTTGTTATTTAAAAAAATTACAATAGATTTTAGAATCACACTAACCTTACTGAACTCTGTCTATCTTCACATGTTAGTGGATCTGTGTTAATACATATGCAATTGCAGGTTTTCCCAAAACACAGGGCTGCATAAATATGGAATATTGGTGCCAAAAAACAAAAATACCCAATATAATCTGGGCAATGTTTCCAACTAGTGTAAATATAATACAGATGGTTACTGTTGACAGTGTAGTGGTTGCTAATGTTTTTATAGTCTGTTGTAGACCTTAAATTATTTCCATTCATGCTCTAATGTACACCAAGTAAAAAAAAACTAGATAAATGGATATGATAGAAACTTTCCAACACACATATTTATTTCAGAAAAGGTTGTGCCCTGTGCAAGTTCACTGAAAATGTTACAGAGCTTGGAAACTTCATGGATCTGTTAGTAATGTGGAAATATTTTGTCCGGATTGTAGAGTCAAGGTCAGTGAAGTCCAAGGAGAGCTGTCCTCATTTATTGTCAAGTCTCTGTGTTTATTATTACATGTGTTTCTTTTATAGTTTCCTGAGTGTGCGTCAGAAATCAGAAATAGACTTCTCAGAATATACAAAAACATATAACTTCATAAGAACTGGAGATAATTATAGCCCCACTCCATGCTAAAACTTCTTTTTCCCATACCTCTAACTCCTACTGGGCATTTTTTCCCCTTACCTCTTGAAGCCAGATATACTAACCTAAGTCCCCATTTCAGCTCCCATGCTTTAGCCAGTTTCAGGTGTGGGGGACCTCAAAACCTAGTGATGTGATGGAGACTAAGACCATCAGTCCTTTTCCATGACCCCAGTCCTCTTCTGAATCCTGAGGGCACCCCACCATTGGAGATCCAATAGGACCTGTCCACATCATTCAGGCATTAACATGGACATCAGAAGAAGGACCCAAACAAGGAGGAAACAGAAAAGGAAAAGACTCATGGCTTTGCTGTCACTTGATGGCAGGCTAAGGTAAGTAAAAAAGGATGTTTAGTTTAGGATGGGGTGATCAACCTTTTCAAAAGCGTGGGCCACTTAAGTGACTTGGTAACCAGTCATGGGCCACAATGAAATGGTACAGAATTTAGATTTTTTTTTTAAATATATTATAATGAACATTTTCCTCCTTGCAGTAGAAAAACAATGGAGAGGATCGGTTCCTGTATATGCCACCCCTCTTGTCCAAGTGTAAAACAGAATGTGACTTAGGAACTTGTGACATTGGGGCCCCTGGAGCATGGGGCAGAGTTGCCATTATGACCCCTGATGCTACAATAGTGGTTGGGATGTGTGTGGTAAAAACACGTCTCAACCTTTAAATGAGTCCTTACTGTCCTGACTCCTGAACCCCCTATAAGGCTGCTTTCACAGTGATGTGCTGCGGTTTACCCCACAGATGCAGTGGCAGTGCATCTGCGGCTTTCCTGCAGGTCAGCTGCGCTTTTCAATTAACTTCTATTACATCTTGCGAGTGTGGTGCACTTTCTGAAAGCTCACCGAAGCTCCTGCATTCAGGTGTTTTGTTGCACTTTCAGAAAGCACACAAAACCCAGAGGATATAATAGAAGTCTATGGCTCAGTGCAAGAAACCCACAGGTGCACTGCGCTGCACCCGCAGATCAGTGTGAAAGCAGCCTAATAGTTGTTAACCCTTTTCTAGGTACTAATATGCCCATTCAAAAGCATAATGTAAGTGTTGTTTAATACACAGATCTTTTTCTCTTCCATCATCTGCTAGAAAGGTCCCAGATGAAGTGCACTTGGTAGCACGCCTGGGACAAAAGCCAGTGCTACAGAGTAAGCATCGCCTTATGCAGCTCTTTCCTCCACTGCTGTCACCAGCTTAATGCACTTTGATTCAACGCGATCAATGGCTTGCTGACCCTGGGCATGTGTTTCCCTGGTTTGTGGTCGAGGGCCACATCAGAGTACTTGAGGGCCACATGTGGCCTGCGGACCACAGGTTTAGGACCTTTTTATTTGATCCAGTGATTAGATGGATAGGGTAGGAGGGAGGGGTGGATGGGAGGTAAATGTTATCCCAGAGTAGGGCTTTAAACTCACAAGTACAATGGCTGATGTATTCTAACAAGCTAGTTGATACAGTAGTCATGAGCACAGGATTGTTGAGTGTACATAGTGTATAGATACACTTGATCTATAATGTTCCTTACTTTGCACTTGCTATAGGCAGTGGTGTATTTAGGATTTCTGCTGCCCTAGGCAACACAAAATTCACCCCCCCCCCGAGAGAGACTCATTGACCAACAACACCCCTGCCCTCCCCCACCCAAGAGAGCCTTCCACTACCATTGCCCCCATACACCGGCCACTCCCCTCCCAGTGAGAGAGGGAAAGACACTCACATTCACAGCTCTGGACATCCCCAGGAACGAGAGTCAAGCTGCTCAGATCCCATCTGGTCCCCAAGCCGTATGTGTCCCTTCTTCCAGGAGGGTGGTGCTCCCCCCTGAAAAATGCCGCCCTAGGCAAATGCCTTGTTTGCCTTGTGGCAAATACGCCCCTGGCTACAGGTTAGCAAGTATTTTTAAATTATCCTCTCATGTTTCCTTCATATATTCTGTTAATCCTGCCAGTTAAATCTTCTCTTTCAACTGCCTGGGTTCCACCTCCCTAAGCAGGAGGCGCATTATCATCCTCGGAATGTGTGGTCCTGCTGAGTTCTACAAACTGTTGTGCTGACACACAATGTGGCAGCATGTTTAACTTGTTATTGCACAGTGAAGTGTGCCAAAGGGTTGGACCTACTCCCTGAGCAGTGCCCACACCCCTTGTGAATAACAGGGGTGCAAAAGAGTATGGACCATGTAGTTCTACACCAGATCCCTACATGGCCGCTTTAGAACACTCACTGATGGGCTTTGCCTAGAACTGCCTGCATACATTTTGACAGCCTGTGCAGACTGACTTATTAAGACAGTCCTGTTTCAGCAAAGTGGGAAAGTTGTGTCTCTTTTTTGGGCTCTTAAAGAATAGCTCCAGGATAGGCAAAAAAAATCACCAATTAGTACACCCCTACACAAAACACTAAACAGGTAATACAATTTTGAAAATTCTTACCGTTAAGGAGAAAAGTCTAATTGAATTTCCTGACCTCATTTCTCTAAATCAAAAGATAACAGCATCTGCTCTGCCAAAGAAGAGGTGTAACAGCAGGGATTACATCATATCCTCTCTTCTCTCTCTGTGCAGTAAAAGGAAACTACAGTTCCCATCAAGCACAGGGAATTATAGTGAATGTGGGCGGGTACACCAGGCCTGTGTATGTTGAATGTATCTGAGAGTCTTGGTCCGCCCACCACTGCTTCCTGGAGAAATAACTATAGAAGGGATGTGTCAAGACCAGTGGCTGGGGGAAGAGAATTAACAATTTGATTTGAAAATGAATAGGCTATTTTAAAGCAACTACTGAGTGAGCCAGAAGATGGATGACATATTCAGTGAAGGTAGGAAATCAGTAACAAGGACATGTAAAGAAGTTTTTGCAGGAGTTCTGCTTTAAGATCTAAGTTTACAAAAACGACTCCCAAACAGACCCTCCAGAGAACTGTTCTGGCACAGAACGTGACACTTGTCAGTTGCATATAGTTAATTGAAACATACATACATATGAAATGTTTCACTTGATTAAGAATATAATTAATTTAATTTGAAGACAATATGGGTAGCATCTAAAGATAATATAAGATGTGTCATTTTTAGATGTTTACCCATACTTTCTGATAAAGCAGACTACATATCTAAAAACTACCACCTCCAACTATTGACCTCCAGAGTATTCTTGGAGGTTAGGCAACAGAATATATGAACTGTTTTATGAATGGGTAACGGGTAGATGTGTGTCCATGAGTGCACATGATGTGAAGTAATCTTCTAACGTGTTCTAACAACCTCAGTAGGAGTATATATTTTATATGATTTTATTGTGACATTGATAAACAAAATAGATGTTTTAAATCACTGTAATTTTGTAGTACAACTTATGACATCTCAAAATTCCAAGCGCATTTAAAATCTTTGTCCTCAAATTGTATATACAGTTGAGGGAAGTGGTGTCCTGACCACTGTAGGAACAGGTTGCTGTGTTATTCTTTGTGTAAGAATATATCTAAAAAAAATTATATCACTAAACACAGGAAAAATGTTTCATTCCATTTAGCTAACATGATTATGCATAAATGAGTAAGTTCTGTAGTGAAGTACAAATCTGAATGTAATATTTAACTTTCTTATGTTATTATTATTAATATTAGCTGAGGGCAGGATAGGCTTCCCTGAAGAGATAGGTTTTCAGAGATCGCCTAAAAGTGAGCAGAGTAGGCAATAGTCTGATAAATTGGGGTAGAGAGTTCCAGAGGATCGGGGAAGCTCTGGAGAAGTCATGGAGATGTGCATGGGAGGAGGAGACAAGGGAGATAGAGAGTAGGAAGTCATGCGAGGAGCAGAGAGGATGGTTTGGGTGATATTTGGAGACAAGATTGGTGATGTAATTTAGGGCAGAGTTATAAATGGTTTTATAAGTTATTGCTAATGTTTTGAATTTTATCCATTGGGCAATGGAAATGCAGTGGAGGGATTGGCAGAGGGGTGGCAAATATGGAACGGTTAGTAAGGTGGATGAGTCTGGCAGCAGCATTCATGATAGACTGAAGAGGAGATAGTCTGCAATGAGGTAGGCTAATGAGGAGGGAGTTACAATAGTCAAGGTGAGAGCAGAGGCATCCCTAGGGTTGGTGTCACCCGGTGCAGTAACACTTGGTGACACCCCCTCCGACGATCCCCGCAGAATGGATCGGATCTGCGGAGTGAGCATAATGGATTGGACTCTATCCTGCGGGGATCGTCGACTTTCTTTACAACCTTTTCTTGGAGCGGGTCCGGTGTAGCGGCAAGATGTGTCTCCCATGTAGATATGTCCCCACAGAAGAAACTGCGCATGTCCCGGTTGAAACTGGGACATGTGCAGTTGCTTCCGGGGGGACATAGCTACATGGGAGACCAATCTTGCTGCTACACCGGTGTCACCCCGTATAGATTGCATGCCGACAATCCCCACAGGATCGTTGGCATGCAACCTATACGGGGTGACACCGGACCCGCTCCAAGAAAGGTAAGTTGTAAAGAAAGCTGATGATCCCCGCATAATGGATTGATCCATCCTGCGGGGATCATCGACTTGCTTCACAACTTACCTTTTCGTGGAGCAGGTCTGGTGTCACCCCATGTGGTCTGTGTCACCTGGTGCGGACCGCACCCCCCACACCTGCCTCGGGACGCCACTGGGCGAGAGATGACATGCTATGTTGAGTAGAGGTGTGTACTGTTTATTGCTGTGCATCGATTGATGGGTATCTTTGTTGTACCTGGCCACTGCTAGCTCCATAATGGTAAATATATGCATTAGAGTTTTTTATATTGCAATTCCCACGCTCGGCATGCAGTTCTACAGAGTTTACATGCCTTTGTAATGCATTTTTTGGCAGTCTTTCCTCCAGCTGTTGCAAAACTACAAGTCAGATCACGCCTCTGCCTTCGGGAGTCATGCTTGTAACTGTGAATTCTGCAATGCCTCATGGGACTTGTAGTTTGGCAACAGATGGAGGTACGCCAGTTTGACACGTGTCCTAGATTGTAAGCTCTAACGAGCCGGGCCCTCTGTTTCCTCTTGTACCAAATTGTATTGTAACTGTAATGTCTACCTTCATTTTGTAAAGCGCTGCGCAAATTGTTGGCGCTATATAAATCCTGTATAATAATAATAATTATGTTTTGCATTTACATTTACACGTGCATTACTTTTTTTTAATGCACATGAAAGCACTGCAAAGGTTTAAACTAGGAAATACAATGTGTTATAAAACGCTGCATATGGTGTAAATGAGCCCTAATACTCTACAGATTTCTTTTCTATCCTCATATACTAGCGGGAGATTACAGGAAGTTTGTCCCGTGGTCTTCGTAAAACAGCAGAAGTGACTCACTACCCTTACTGGAATGTCTTTCCTCCTCATCTGTAGAAAACTGCAAATCATTCTGCAGAATTTTTGTAATTAGATGTAGTTACATAAAACATTTTCTTACTGACAGTTGTATGGGTACAATATGAACCCATAATTTGTAGGTTGCTAAGGGTTAACGTTTTGGTTGGAGCTGTAAAATTTTCCCAACAGTATTGCTTAAGTATGGATTGTGTTGCCCTCCATGTTGTCCCTGTTGTAACAAAGGTTTAGATTGAATAAGGGGGGGGAAGCTGCTGGCAGGATATGCAGTCTGTAGAGAGGTGAGTGACATAGTGACCACCCAATAGTGGGTTATAGGAATGCAGTGCTTTTCAGGTCATATGATGCCAATTATGAGTCTTCTGGGATTTTTTCTTCCACAGTACACATCAGTAAAATGTAGTATAAAAAGGCCAACAGTTCATTTTTGTGTATTCAGGGTTTCTACATATAACAGTGGCGGTCAACCTGCTTGATGTAAGAGCCTCAGGTGCAGCTGCTGACATCACCAAAGAGCCACACATGATATTCAATGAGTGCAAGCTACAGGAAGCTGTTAGAAACTGTGGATATGCAACGCGAGATGGTCAGAAACTGAAAACATGCTGTAGGAGTAGTTGGGGACCAAAGACATGCTTCAGGAGACATTTGCAACCTGGAGACAAGTTACATGAGACTTCTGGAGATTACTGTTATTATAACCACTCTTCACGTCAACATTCATGCTCCCCAAAGCTTTCCAAAAAGGAGTGTGGCCAAAGCTTTTTTGCCCACAGTTCTCTGGTGGCTCACAGGAGTAGACTTACTTTTGTCCTTTTGAGACCCATAGTCAACTTCTATTGGGCTATTGTTCGCAGAGATGCTCCAGGCTTAGGAAGTGTCCCGACAATATTGTAAGGCTCCACCCTGCTGCCTGATTGACAGTTGCACCTGCCCCCTCCTCAGCCCAGCACTCCAGTGAGCATTGAGGGGGGAGAGCGGTGACTGACAATCACTGTTCTCTGCTTGGAGCAGACAAACAACTGAGCAATCAGCAGTCATATGTTCACTCAGTTCCTAGTCTTAGAACTGACGTGGGACAGCTACAGCATCACAGCGATGCTGCACCATGGAGGTCAGTATTGATGTTTATTTTTTTCAAATCCCACCCTTTAAAGTTTACTGGTTCCACATTTGGTATTTCTCACAGCAAGGTCCATTTTTAAAGATCAGAGAAAAAAAAACCCACAAAAAGCAAAAGGGGATGGACATCTCAGAAAACTGTAAGAATACTGTGAAACAAATAAACTAAACAATTACTTACTATAAGCTACTCTAAAAAATGTTAACTGGTTTGAGCAAGCACAAAAACAGGGGTCCCAAGGCCAAACAATAATTGCCAAAGGGCCATATGCGGCCCCTGGGCTGCAGTTTGGGCACCAGAGGTATACACACTTTTGGCAGCATGCACATTGTTCAACTAAGTCACATGATAAAATTTGTATTCTGCATGACACAACCTTCGCTGAGATATGGCTGACTGGGTCTTTGTAACAGTTACGTAATGCAAAAGCAAAAGATTTACAGTGAGTGGATTTGTTTCCTGTCGGTTAAATAAAATCATTATGTATGCCTGAAAAGTCCAATTACGACAAAGTGCTCTGGAAACCGTATCTGTGATTCCAATAATAGGGTTTCCTCATTAAGTCCAAAACTATGAAGGCAAAGTTGCCAAGCTGTGTTATAATTATGTCTTGTGATTGAAGCAGATCCCCCTAACTCGAATGACTATATTTACCAGAAAGTCAGGGAGGGTTGTACTTTTCAGTTTAATTTTTAAAACCGGCTCTGCAATTGTTACTACACAAAATGTTCAAAGGGTTTGATAGTTATAATTTATAGCTTTTCACAGTAGTGAAAAAATTTTACTATCAGACCATACACATAAAAGAGTTAAAATTGAGGTTCCGCACATACAGGCAAAATGGGAAGCTTGCCATGTGTTCCTAATGCTGCTGTGCTCTCTATGATGCCTGAATGGCTGAACACACATAAGCCTCCAGCAAAGTATAAGCCTTTCTTCATCCTGCTACATATAAACACGCACATAGAATGTAGTATCTGACTATGTTTGACAATGCAATTCCTGCCAGAAGTTCTGAACCAAGAGTTCAAAGCTAGAATCCTTAGTGAAGGCACAGAATGTAAATTTACTGCCGGCTGTGGGCAGATATATAGGAAAAGCCAAGTTATGAATTCATTAAAATTAATGAAATTTTTGTTTAAACACAGCTCATGAAGCACCTGAATCGGACTTGGTAAAATACCCATTTTACCACTTATTCAGTTTATAGTAGGCATGCACAGAGGGGTTGACGGGTCTCTATCTAATGATCAAATCTTTTAAAGGCTCATGTACAAGGCATACAATGTTCTGTGTTCAGATCCATAAAGCATTCTATGGGCCCAAGCACACTGACCCTTATGACCCACACTGACCACCTCACCAAGCGCTCCACATCTGCCTCCCCCCCTCTGCCAATCCCTTCATTGGCTTCCGATTGCCCAACGCATCAAGTTCAAGCTGCTAACCCTGACCTACAAGGCCATTCACAATGCCCCCCCGAACTACATAACTGACCTGATACCCAGATACTACCCTACCCGTGCCCTCCGCTCCTCACAGGACCTCCTGCTCTCTAGCTCCCTGGTCTCCTCCTCCCACGCCCGATTGCAGGACTTCTCTAGGACTTCCCCCATCCTCTGGAACTCCCTACCCCAATCCATCAGAATGTCACCTACCCTCCTCACCTTCAGGCGCACCCTGAAGACCCTTCTCTTCAGGGAAGCCTACCCCAACCTCACCTAACACCCGACCTCACCTAACAACTAACCTCCTTTACTCCACCCACCACTCCATCCCCCACAGCCATCTCCTCCTGTGCCACCTTCCCCTCCCTCCTAGATTGTAAGCTCGAAAGAGCAGGGCCCTCGAACCCCTCGTGTAGTGTATTGTTACTGTCTTGTCTCATGTTATGTCCCCCTGCTACTGTACAGCTCTGAGCATACCCTTTGGCGCTATAAAAAATACTGTATAATAATAATATTAATAATAATATTGGTCCACAGCACAAATAATGGAAAATATCTGCATTGGAGGATGAGCGTATGGAGCACATTTTTATACTGTATGCATAGGTACATTTTTGGAAACGTTTACATGTTATGACCGTCCTGTGCCATGACATGGTGTGCAAAGAGTTTTTTTTAACCAATGGTTCTCATCCATGCAGGATGAGGGGCTCCAGAGAGCTTGTACCATACAGAGGAAACTGGATTTTTAGATTCCTTAGAGGTTGGTAAAACAACCAACAGTCTTGGAGCCCAGAAGCTTAATAGGAATTCAGGAGGGATGAAGTCTCCAGTCCTGGGTCCAAGGTCTGTGGACACCCAGCACACTGATTGTGCAGGTGTGTGCGGGACTTGTCTCAGAAAGGTGACTAGTGTGTAGGGCTACAATCTGGCAGAGAGCAGAAGCTTCTATACCAGGAGTCAGGAGGGCTTCATCTAGGAAACAGGTTGGAGCCAGTGCAACACAGAGCTGCTGGGTGTATGGACAGAGTGTGTGTGAGAAGATTTTCTGGAGGTTACACACAAAGGGCCTGAAGTGTTAGGTCAGACCAGTGTTGCCATAAGTGTAAACCAGGAGGCTAAATGTGTATATCTTTGATGGAGGAGGAATGCTAAAAAACTTGTGGGTAACCCTTGTGTTGAATTTGAGCTTTGTTTTAATAAAAGTGGACAAGAAAAGCCCTTAACCTCTTCACACCATCCGAACGCAAATGTGCGGCCTCCTGGTGTCTGGGCTTAGACGCTGAGCGGCCGCACATTTACGTTCTATTAAAAAAGAACATATGTGCTGAGAGCGCGCGCCCTGTGCGCTCCCAGCACACAAGTCTGTTACCTACGGAAAGGTCCCGATCTCCTCTTTCGACCGGGACCTTTCCCGATCATGTGATCGCCTTGACGGCGTGTCACGGCAGTCACATGATCCTAAACCTGCCCGGTTTCTGAAACCCTTAAAGGGCCGGGAGGCGCCGGCGCCAAGGGGTTAAAGAATAATTACAGGCATCAGCATATTATACCTACTTGCATTGGTCCAGCTTGGACCAAGTAACTATGCTTATGCAATACCTTGGCAAAACTGCTAGAAGCTGGAGATCACTGAAGTAGACACCACTACTTCAGTGATCTCCATCTGCTTCTGGGTTATTTGATCCGAGCGGCTTCTCCCCTACATTGTGAATACAGGAGGTCCACCTCTCTGCATGGGTGGTATTTAGAAAATGCTTTGCATTTTCTGAATGTATGCAGAGTGTTCTCTGATTGGACACTTATCACAAGACCCAGAAGCAAGTGGAGATTACTGAAGTAGTGGTGTCTACTTCAGTGATCTCCAGCTTCCAAGGGCATCAGCCAAGTATGGTATATACATAGTTACATTGTCTCAAGCTGGACCAATGCAACTTTGTATAACATACCAATGCCTGTAATTATTCTTTAAAGATTTAAGCTTGTGGTTGCGTCCTTAATGCTTTGCCATTTGAAGTTGTTTCCCCCAATACATAAAGTGCAAATGTATTCTGTTGGCCTCCACTTAAGCCCCGTATACACAATGAGAATATTGGACGAATGATCTCCCTTTTTTTTTTTTTTGCATGCTAGTCTCATATCGAAAGTGAAGAGGTTAGAAAACGTATGAAAATTCTTGTACGACAGAATAAAAATTTGGAAGTGATGCAATGTATTGGATTGTATTTGTGTTTTATTTTTGGAGGAAAACTGTAATGATTAAATGAAAATCGTACATTCTGGTATTGTACGAGAAAAATTTTCATGCTTGTCCCTTCTAATAATTTTGGACAAAGGCTGTGTACGAACTATCAGACTATTGTACGACCACTTTGAAAGCTGTATTTTTTGTACAATTTTCTGATCGTGCGTACTAGGCTTTAGAGCCAACATGTAAATATCAACAATGAGTAAACAGCATTGCATGTACTGCTGATTACACACTACTGATGTTTACATGTCGACCCTAAATGAGTCATTAATGCAGTGGTGGCAGAATGACTAGCCTATCATGAATGACTGCCAAGGTTCTATGCATGCGCTGCCAGTGCATTGTTGATATGCCAGCCCTGAGCAACAGTGGCAGCCAGTAGAGCAGGGGTACTGAATTAAAACTCATGGAGGTTGACCAGTAATATTTTCTTCCAACAGAGGTCTGAACCGCATTTTTTTTTCAACCCTTTCCTACTGTATATCACAATCCCTATACTTCAGTGTCCTCTGTACCCCCCTCTCTTTCACATTACAGTTCCCCACTTCACATCAGTTTCACCTTCACAGTACTGTTCTCAGGTCCCCTGCACATCACCCCCACCTTTACAGTACACCCCCATTATTTTCAGCAGTCCTAAAACCCCCTTCAAATCTTCACCCCCACCTTTGACTACTGTCCTCTGCCCCTTCACATAACACCCAGCAGAACTGTGCCCCCTTCACATCCCCCCACAACACTGCCCCCTGTTTACATTTCCCTCCCCACAGCATTGCCCCCCCCCCCTACATCTCTCCCACCAGCACTGCCCCACCCCCTCACATCACAATTCACTCCCCTTTCTCAACAGTAGTGTTCTCTACTTTTTTCACATTCCACATCCGATCCAGAAATGTTATGACAGCTCACGTTCCCGCACTCTGTTCAATACTGTGCTGTTATTCCACACTCGCTCCAGAAATGTTCTGTCTCCTGCTGTCCGCTTTGTTTATTATTTATTTATTTCAGGTGCTTATATAGCGCTGTCAATTTACGCAGCGCTTTAGATATACAGTTGTGTTCAAAATAATAGCAGTCAGACATGACTAACCTGATCAATCACTGATTTTGGTAGAAATTATATTTCTACATGGCAAATAATTTACTAGCAGGTGTAGCAGAGTAATAGAAATCCAACAGACCCAACAGTCATGACATGCATGCTACTGATTCTGTGTAATTGAATCACTAATTGAAAGGGGCATGTTCAAAATAATAGCAGCGTGGAGTTCTATTAGTGAGGTCATTCATTCTTTGAAAAACAGGTGGCAATTATTGCCCTTATTTAAGGAAGGCAGCAAATGTTGTACATGCTGGTTACAGTGCATTTCTCTCCGAAATTCTGAGGAAAATGGGTCGTTCCAGACATTGTTCAGAAGAACAGTGTACCTTGACTAAAAAGTTGATTGGAGAGGGGAAAAATATAAAGAAGTGCAGAAAATGATAGGCTGCTCAACTAAAATGATCGCAGATGCTTTAAAATGGCAACCAAAACCTGAAAGACGTGGAAGAAAGCAAAAACCTACCATTCAAATGGATAGAAGAATAGCCAAAATGGCAAGGACTCAGCCAACAATCAGCTCCAGGAAGATCAAAGAAGGTGTAAAGTTACCTGTGAGGACTGTTACAATTAAAAGACGCCTATGTGAAGCCAAGCTATCTGCAAGAAGCCCCCGCAAAGTCCCACTGTTGAAAAAAAGACGTGCTGAAAAGGTTACAATTTGCCAAAGAGCACATTGACTGGCCTAAAGAGAAATGGCACAACATTTTGTGGACTGATGAAAGTAAGATTGTTCTTTTTGGGTCTAGTGGCCGAAGACAGTTTGTCAGACGACCCCCAAACACTGAATTCAAGCCACAATACACTGTGAAGACAGTGAAGCATGATTGCGCAAACATCATGATATGGGGATGTTTCTCATACTACGGTGTTGGGCCTATTTATCGCATACCAGGGATTATGGACCAGTTGGAATACATCAGAATACTTGAAGAGGTCATGCTGCCTTATGCTGAAGAGGAAATGCCCTTGAAATGGGTGTTCCAACAAGACAACGACCCCAAACATACTAGTAAACGTGCAACATCTTGGTTCCAGACCAACAAGATTGACGTTATGGAGTGGCCAGCCCAATCCCCGAATCTTAATCCAATAGAAAACTTGTGGGGTGACATCAAAAATGCAGTTTCTGAGGCAAAAACCAAGAAATAGAGAAGAACTGTGGAATGTAGTCCAATCATCCTGGGCTGGAATACCTGTTCACAGGTGCCAGAAGTTGGTTGACTCCATGCAACACAGATGTACAGCAGTTCTCAGAAACAGTGCTTATACAACTAAATATTAATTAAGTGATTCAAAGGAAAGCAAAATCTTCAAACATTTTTCAGTTTATATAGTGAATGTTTGAGTTTGTAAAGAAGAATACAAACACTGCTATTTTTTTGAACAGTCTAATATTCACTTTTCTTCAATTTTTTTAGAGGAACAACACAAATTTGATCTATTTTTCTTCATGGTTTGATTTGGAATAGAATGTGTAGTGTTCCCAATGCATTTGTGTGTATGGAAATAAAAGCTATTAGAAGGAATTTGAGCTTTATTCACTTGTTTCAACACACTGCTATTATTTTGAACACAACTGTATATATATATATATTGTACATTCACATCAGTCCCTAACCCTCAAGGGGCGTACAATCTAAGGTTCCTAACTCACATGCATACATACACATACTAGGGCCAATTTAGACAGGAGCCAATTAACCTACCAGCATGTCTTTGGAGTATGGGAGGAAACCGGAGTACCCGGAGGAAACCCACACAGGCACAGGGAGAACATGCAAACTCCAGGCAGGTGGTGACTTGGTTGGGATTCGAACCAGCGACCCTAGTACTGCCAGGTGGAAGTGTTAACCATTTAGCCACTGTGCTGCCCTGTTGTTATAACAGCAGTGGAGGATGGGGGGAAAGAAGCAGCTCCTAACTGGCGTGACCAGGTCCGGATGAAACAGTGACTAGGTCCGCATCTGGACCGTGGTCCGCCATTTAGTGACGCCTGCAGTAGAGTATACAGAAAAGATCATTGCTGCCAGCAAGGTCCTAAGTATAACCATACACCCCATGTGCACGAGGCCTACAAATCTCTTATTCAACAAAAGATCCTTAGTTCACCACCAGTCCTCAGAAAGTATCCCAAAACAAGCTAGTGAAATAAATAAAGCAAAAACTATTTACATTTGACAACACAATAGTAACTTAAAAGGAGCACTTACTAAAATGATTAGGTATTACATATATAAGTTGCTTTTATTAAAATAACAAGTTATTGTAAAAAGTCAAAAAAGAAACATAGAGAGTAAGGAAGGGTTAAAACTTCTGACAATGTTTTTATTGCTGTCTGTGCTTTCTAATCCTGGAGACAGCAAAAGCCCCCACTTCCTGTAAAGGTGTCATGTGGACAGGAAGTGGGGAAAGATCTCCCCTCTAGGGTCACAAACAGAAAGTTTAACTTCCCAACACCATTTAAAACAAAAAAAAAAAGCTTGCTGGAGTTAGGCATTGGTTTCCTTTGTGACATCTCACAAGACTCATGTTACCTTGGGATGCAGATGTGTTTTTCTACATTTATCTGCAGAGTATTTCTCCTTCCATAAGAACTGCATGTCCTCTTCAATGTTACAAAGGCTACAGAGGCCAAGGCATTAAATTGCCGTCTATGTAAATAATGACTAATGAGCTGGCGCAAAGGCTTTCCAGCAAAAACACCACACTGGGCCAAAAAAGGATTGCTCCGATTGGCCCAGCTAACTATTTCTAATGTGTTTAGTCAAAACTCAAAGGTCTGTGTTAAACGTGTGTTTATACTAGAGAGCCAGCGCTTAGTCTTACATTTATGTCTCCTACTGTATACTAAAAGTATGCCTGCAGATAGAAATAAGGCTTGTAAAATGATGTGTTCTTACACCGGGCTTTGTATTGATTATGCTGAGGAAGAGTTATGTAAAACTTAGGACTATGAAAAGTTTAGCTCATATGGAGTAGTATCTTATAAACATGAATGCAGAATTCTTTGCTGCCATCAAGATCATTGTTAAAAGACTCTGGTCTAAATAAAACATTCCTATCTTTTTCAATGCCAAACTTATTTAGATCTGTAAATATAACCTGCTTACAATTTTGTCTTGATTTTTGAAACCCAAAGTCCTACTGATGTCGCAAGCTGAACTTTTGACTGCAAACCCTACATTAAAGAGACACTGTCATTAATGACACTGTCATGGGGGGAAAAAATGCAGCAAATTGCAGCAACTTCCCAAACCCCTCCAGTTATGACTGAAGGCCTGGCTGTTTTGATAGACAAAGCTCTGACACTTCAAAGTAATGTAAGATCTTGCTGATATCCCCCACCCCTTGTATCCCTTATGACCCATCACCATGATGGGCAACCTCAGAGGTCGGCAAGAATGTGCAGCAGGCAGGAAGGGGTGGGCAAGCTTAGGCACTGTCTGCTAATGTTGGAGCTTTGACTCTCAGAATGGATTGGCATTTGGCCGGAACAAGAGGGTTTGGGAGGCAAGCTCCTCCAGTTCAACTCAGCCAGTAAAAATAAATTCAATCCAATGATGTCATTGTATCCCTTTGAACAGACTTTGTAGATCCAACATCGCACTAGAGCTGTGATATGAGAGCGGGAGCTCTAAAGAGCCTCTGTGCACAGGTAGTGTTAGATGGAATAGCAAAAGGAGTGGCAAAGGTCACTTTAAACCCTCACTCCTTTTTAATTTCCTTTCCCTTTTATGTAAGAATATGCTGAGAAGTTATGCTTTGGGGAGAGTTTTTGTGAAGGAAATCTAATTTATTATGTGAGCTAAATGAAGATAAAAGCTAAAAGTCATATTTTGTCTGTAGATCTCTTTCACCTTTAACCAGCTCCTCAACATTTCTTAACAGGTTCATTGTCACACCTACGGCTAGCCATACATGGCTCCAATCCTGCTAAATTGGCTGAAATTGGAGTTGTGGGTGGAGTATCAGCACTACCCAACTCAACAAACTGTGATTGTCGTTTTCAGGGACGAGTGACTTTTCTTACCAACAAACGTTCTACTTCTGGATTAAATGGGACAAGCGCATGCACATTTATTTATTTATTTCGGGTACTTATATAGCACCGTCAATTTACCCAGTGCTTTACATATATATATATAGTACATTCACATCAGTCCCTAAACCTCAAGGGGCGCACAGTCTAAAGTCCCTAACTTACATTCATACATAGACATACTAGGGCCAATTTAGACAAATGTTCTAAACACAACATTTTTCAAATGAAAGTCTACAGCTCTAAAGCCAGCTTAACTTTCTAGTGTTACTGTGTTGAGAGGCCTCCTGACAGTCGCTGCCTGTTAACTGCCTGAACTAATATATTAAGTCAACATACTCTCAGCCCTTCTTCATTAAAAGTAGCAGTGCCATAGTTTAGCCCAAGCTGCCAAGCTAGGTCTGCATGTAAATGAGGAATATTAAAAATAAAGGCATGCAAAATAAAAATAGGAATTGATTTTATTAAATAGTATTATTATATGTGCTGAACACATACAGTTCTTCGGATATAAAAGTAGGCCTCTAAATGGTTCGCACCAGTCTGCCACTCATGTTTTTTCATGTGTTTTTTGGTTGTCAAAATTAGGTTGAAAATCAAACAAAAATGTCTTTCTGCTATTGCTGTGGTGGTTTTACCTGTTTCCAAAATTAGATTGTTTTGGTTGCGAGACAGAAGGGAATATAAACCATGGATAGTATATTGCTTGGGATCCTACATTTCCATACTGTTTTCTTTTTAATTGAAAGTTTCTAGATGTTTACCATATTTGCAACATATATAGCTAGGCTAAGGGATTTATGAAGCCTGTAGATGATTCAACCAACCAGTGTTAACTAATAAAATATCAGTTATGGAAGGATTAGTCTTTTTAAGATCTTTTGTTGTCTTCCTTTGTGCAATCTGCACATATATAGGCTTTCTGTGCTGTACCTAAACTGATGCCTAAACCTTTTCTAAGACTTGTCAGTCTATCCACCACCTCCTTCCTGATCAATGGTCATTTTCCTCTACAAGTCTGTAGATGCCTTCCCTTTTTTTAGCTGTAATGACTTTACAGGACCATCTCAGATGATATTAACAGTGTTCTTACATGATTGGCTGGGCAATACATTCATTTTATGTTCTTGTTTTCAGAGCTCGAGGCAAAGGAAGCATGTGAGTGGTTACGGGCTGCTGGATTTCCTCAGTACGCACAGCTTTATGAAGGTAACAGCTCCTGTGATGGAATGTACCATGCATTTCAGCCATGACATCATTCTGTTTTATTCCACTTTACACCTGGGGAAGACTGATTTTATGAGCATAAAAACCATAATTATGCCAGCTACTAAAAACATAGGAAGTCTGTGAACAGCAGATCCTATTCATTAAGACCACCCAGCCCTTCATACAGTAGTAACAGTGTGTACGCTGTAATAATATTTATGTAATAACCAAAATAGTAAAGGTGCCCCAAACTATGTCTGCTGGCTTTTTGTGAGTGGCAGACCACCCCAGCAGAGAACTGGTTAATGGATTATGGGAGGTGGAGTTCACACTACAGCATGACCTGTGTAACAAAAAATGCGCAATAGAGAAAGTCATAAATATGTTTTATCAATTACTTTATAGTTTAACATTTCTATGACATTTTTTCTATCCTGAACTTTTCTAAATGAGCCCTGAGACCTATATATTTATTCCTAGAACTTGGAAAAACATTACAGCAGGTTACACTGGAAGTGATATAATTCAAATAGTCTATAAAAGTTTGCCTGGTCTATTTTTTATTAACTCTAGAACACAATATGATAATTCATAATATTAAAACTTTTCTATAAAGTTAAATTTAGCTTGCTTGTAGACCAGTCACGTATTTGGGTTTCCCCTTGGTTTGGTGTACATTAGGTGTGCCACTCCCTTGAAGCTTTCCTGTTCTTCTCCTTAAAGCTGAGTTAGAAAAAGTTTCTCAAAGTATTTGGCAAAACAAGTGGCTACGAGCTCTATGATCTCTTTGCAAATGGATGTGGTCACCACATCTTTTGATATGCTCTGACACTTTGGGAACATATGAGCATTTAGGGTTTTCTCTGCTTTCTCTACCTCAGATGAATTGTGAGCCAATTTCGACCTTGGAGATTCACTGATACCCAAACAAACTGCTGATGGCTGAACATATCCATCTTTTCCAAGAAATTTCAGTTTACCATAATTGTGTAGAGGCGATCTGTTAAGGAAACTTGTAAACTGTAGAAGACCAACTGTTGGTCAAACGTGTCAATTATCTAAGCATCGGAGGCTGGATATCTAATAAGAGAAGGAACCTTCATTATGCAGTGCAGAGAGTTTCCCTAATTTTCTGTCCTAATGACACCCCAGGAAGTAAGGAGATCTCAATGGGGCCCAGAAATCAACAAAACCTGAAGAACGTTCTATCATTTCTCCCACTCGCCAAAAAGGAAAGTGCTTCTTCTCACTTCCTGTGCTGTTGACATGAAAAAAAAAAAGCCAAGATAGAATGCATCAATAAAAACCAGAAAGCAGGTCCAATTTCCCCTACTAAATTCAAAACTGAGAAACGGCTTCGACTAGAGCTTCACATTGAAGGACTAGAACAGGGGTCTGCAACCTTTAAGACATAAAGAGCCACTTGGACCCGTTTCCGAGAGGGAAAAAAAGACTGGGAGACTTAAAACCATTGCAACATTTAAAACAAATCCGATACTGCATATATTGCAAAAAGCGCTCTGGTCATGAAGGGGGTTTAAGGGCCCAGTAAGCAAAGGGTTAATCAGGGCCACAGTGTATCGTCATAATCACAATCATAGCCTTAGGTCAGTGGTGGGCAACCTTTTTTTTCAACTGAGCCAAATCTCGCCAAAA
The DNA here is from genome assembly GCF_062004578.1 of Staurois parvus. Classification (NCBI taxonomy): domain Eukaryota; kingdom Metazoa; phylum Chordata; class Amphibia; order Anura; family Ranidae; genus Staurois; species Staurois parvus. Next base: position 6,968,377 of record NW_028318340.1, read on the forward strand.
CCACGATTGAAATTTATTTTGAGACCCACATTTTTAAAACTGAAAATACATCCCCCATATAGTAATTCATCCCCCATAGTAATTCATCCCCCATAGTAATTCATCCCCCATAGTAATTCATCCCCCATATAGTAATTCATCCCCCCTATAGTAATTCATCCCCCATATAGTAATTCATCCCCCCATATAGTAATTCATCCCCCATAGTAATTCATCCCCCATAGTAATTCATCCCCCATATAGTAATTCATCCCCCATAGTAATTCATCCCCCCTATAGTAATTCATTCCCCATATTGTGTCAATTCACTTACCTTTGCTCCGCGCGTTCCTCTCGCCGTGTTCCCGCGCCGTTCCGGTCTTCAGGGCGGACTGTGAGAGGAGAGGAGTTCGTCACGCTGCCCCGCCTACATCCTGACAGCCAATGTTTGCCACGCTCCGCGGGCCGGATTAAAAGGTCCGCCGGGCCGTAGTTTTCCCATTGCTGGGCTAGCTGCAGAGTCCTGACTTTTGGGGCGGCCGCCCGAGAGGAGGGAGGGGAGCGGGCGCCCGGCACACAGAAGAGCCGCATTAAAATGTGTAAATAGCCGCGGCTTGCCGACCACTGAGCTACGGCAACCCTATTGCCTGTCACCTGGTGGGCAGTGTGCTCCGGAGCCGCAGCAAAGGTGAGAAAGAGCCGCATGCGGCTCTGGAGCCGCGGGTTGCCGACACCCGGAATAACTGAAACATAAGTTTTTTGTACTAACTAGCCATAGTATCCATAACTGTAAAGAATCGGATATATCTGACATGCAGTCTTTTGTTCTGTGAGTGGACTTCGTAGACTAAATAAGGCTTACCAGTGACATTTGGCAGTTTTATTTATGGCATTAATGGATGGGAAGGTAGCTGTGTGCAGTAATTATTTGTTTTTTTAAAAATCTTCAGTCTTGACAAAAGACAAGTCTGGCCTTAGACCTAGAACTGTTGAACCATGATCTGTATGCTCTACCAATGTAATGCATGAGCTATAGATCATTGCACTAAGGCCTCATGCACACTGCTGCTGTTAAACCCCCAATCCCCCCCCCCCCCTCTATTGTGAGTTTAGGCTTTTTTTAACCCTTGAACTCCCCTAATGTTATCCTATGTGTCCATGTACACATGTTTTTAGCAGTTTATTAGCTGGGGAGTTTAGAGTATGTTTTCTGAATGCCCTAGAATCACGTTCAGGAGAAGGAATTTTGACAACAGAAAGCGCTGAACACTGTTAAACGTATGTAAATGCTGTTCAACGCGCCTGACCATGCCTAAACGCTAGGTGAGTTTAGCACTTCGGTGTTTATATATTTCAGTGGCCAAAATAAATTAAAATTCTAGCCAGTGAAATAAACACCTAAACTCCAAACACTGATAAACTCTGCTAAACCTATGTAAACTGTTTTGAAAGAATGCTGCCTAGGTGAGTTTATAACACTGATTTTCTCCTGTCAGGAGAAACTGCGTTTACAAAAATCCAGTGTGCATGAGCCCTAATGTGTACATAGGATTCTGCTAAGCCTACACATTTCCCAAGCACTGAATACAGCTAGTCATTGTGTTACATGTGTTTGCAAATATATGTGGGACCTCACATATATCTGCAAATGTTTTCAGCAAAAAACACTGTTTTTAGTCCTAGGTTTGCCTCATACCTATGTGTTGTGGTAATGCATGTTCATTATGCATGGCTCCCCAATGCAGTAAACCATTCCACCTGCATTGCACCACACTACTAATTGCACTGTGTTTTCGAGGGCAGTCCATTTAAAAGAAACTGCCTACCCTAGTGCAACGTACTTTGTTGCAATCCATTGGACCCAATGAGAGAGAAGGGAGCCCAAATATATGAAACAGTTATAATCCAGTTTCGTGTGTTGGCTAGCTGGATAGAGTGCAGGGTATTTTTTGTAATGTTTAATGTATTTCCCTACCTATGTACACATTTTTTCTGCTAGTTGATGTGAGAGGTCTCACTGTTTCCATCTACTCAAGTCTTCCATTTTATTTCTAGATTCTCAGTTTCCAATTGACATTGCATCTGTGAAACAGGACCATGATTTTCTTGATAAAGACCATGTAGAACCACTTTGCAGGTAATTCGTTTTTTGGGTTTTTTTTTAAACTAATGTTTATTTTATTTCAAAAGAGAGCTGCTGACTATAACTCTAAAATGTTATACAGTGGCTTTAGTACTTTCTGTGTCATTGACCCGGAAGAATATGCAGATTGACTTTCTAATCTGCATGCTTGTTCTGGGTCAGTGACATACAAAATACTGAAGTCAAATTCAACCAGGCAACCAGCATCCTTTGAAAGGAGGTCACCAGTTGCAGCCTTAATATTTCTATCAATAAATATTATTTTATATTTCAATGTTTTTTATTAATTTTAAACAGTATAAAACAGAGGCAACAAACGCACGCAGGGGCTATCAATTGCACATATAAAAAAAATAGAAAAAACGGAGCTCTAATGCAAACAGAGCAAAAGGTGCGCCCACGCAGGGGCTATCAATGGCACATAAATTACAAGAACATTAATATAACTCAGACTGTAACTCAAACTAAAAGCCACACCAGAAACAAACAGAAAAAGAAAAGAAAGGAGGAGTAGAAAGAGAGAAAAAAAAATATTATAACAAAACCAAAGAGCAGGGGTCCAAGAACGCCAATACCGAACACCATCACATCCCCAGACTAGCCGGGAGGAGAGTGGGAAAGGCATATTGCAACCACGGCTCCCGTATTTTAAAAAATTTACGTTGGGAGTCGTGGCAGATACTCGACATGTGCTCATTGAGCATCATAGTGGTCATACGATCCCTCACCCCCTGAAGAGGGACAAACGGGCTCTTCCAGGCCTGAGCAATTGTTCTAGTGGCCAATAAAAACAAATAGGAAGCCAACTTCTGCTGATGAGCCAAGAGGCCCAGTATGGGACAATGAAGCAGAGCATACCGAGCATCCCGGCGTATGGAGAGATGGAACAAAGTGAAAAGGAGGCCAAACACACAAGACCAAAAACGAAACAGCCTTCGGGCATGACCACCAGATATGCAATACATCTCCACGATGGCCACAACCCCGAAAGCAACGATCACTGCAGGCAGGGTTTGCCTGAGCCAGACAAGCCGGAACCCAATACCAACGAAACAATACTTTGTAGGCCGCCTCCAGCGTGGTCGTATTAAATGAGCATTTAGCTATAAGTGACCAGTCCCTATTCCAGTCCTCCGGATCCACAACTACTCCCAGGTTGCGCTCCTACTGAACGACATATGAAATGACACTGAACGACAAATGAAAGTATGCATCGTGCGTCTGTTCAAAGCTGCATAAAGAAGAGAGATAAGGCCCGGGGCGCCCGGACGCTGGTGTCAAAGCAGTTCAAAGGCAGATTTCTGGTACTGGAAAGTAGAAGTGCCCTGCAATGAAATCAGCCAGTGCCGCAATTGAAGGTATCGAAAAAATTCCGCCGGAGGGACATCCCAGGACTCCCGAAGAGAATTCCAGGTGGGAAAGGACTGAAAAATCAAAAAGTGTCGCACCTGCGAAAAACTATTGGCCACCCACCAAGAAAATGTCCTCGGCTGATCTAGACCCGGTGGGAAAAGAGGGTTGTTAATAATTGGGAGCAAAGGCAGGAAAGGTGACATCAGGCCACTGGAGTAACCTACCGAGTCCCAGACTTGTAAGCCATGGAGCAACATCGGACGCAGTGCCATAGGGCGCAGGACAGGGGGAAGCCATAGAATCATTGATGTTGCGATAGGGGCACAATTAAGTAGTTCCAACAGGACCCAGAGAGGAACGTCAGAGGAAGCGTGCAACATAGACAGCGGGGCAATCTGGCTCGCCTGATAATACTTAGTTACATTAGGCACCCCAAGACCACCCTGGAGTCTATGAACAAAAAGCATATTTCTGGAGACTCTGGGGCGCTTATCGGCCCAGATAAAATGCATAATCTTCGCCTGAATCAACCGAAGAAAATGAGGGGGAACCCGCACTGGGAGGGTGCGAAAATAATAATTCAATTTTGGCAAAATGGTCATTTTCACTGAATTAACCCGTCCTATCCAAGAGATGTGCGGAAATTGCAAAGAATGCATAAGAGAGGACACAGAGTGAAGCAATGGATAATAATTTACAGCAAACAACGAGTCATAGGTGGGGGTCAAGCGAATGCCTAGGTATTCAAGAGAAGAGGAAGCCCATTTGTAAGGGAAGTGGGGCTATAGGCGCAAAACCAAATCTGAGGCCAAAGTAATATTGAGAGCGACAGTCTTATCCAAGTTAATAAGGAGACCCGAAATCAAGAAGAATTTGTTGCAAATTAGGAAGCGTCGTCAGGGGATTAGTGAGAGTTAAGAGGGCATCGTCTGCAAAATGGTTCAACTTGAACTCCTGTCCCGCGTATGGAACCCCCGATACATTGCAATCGGTCCGGAGCGCTAAATCCAGCAGCTCAAGAGCCAGGACAAGGAGCGCCGGGGACAGGGGGCAGCCCTGTCTCGTCCTTCGCCCAATAGGAAAGGGATCCAAGAAATACCCAGCGTATTTAACGGAAGCCGAAGGGGAAGAATACAAGGCTTGAATCCAAGAAAGAATAAAATCCCCAAAACCACAATGAGACAGCACAAACCGCAGATATTCCCAGGATAAAGAATCAAAGGCTTTATATATGTCTAAGACAGTAAGAATCCCGGGATTTTCCGCTGTTGCAAAAAATGTATAAGGTGGGCCATCTTATGAACGTTATCACCTGCCTGCCTCCCAGGGACAAAACCTACTTGGTTCCTGTGGACCAGGCTACGCAAATATTTATTGATACGAAGACTTGCCCAATATCTTCAGATCTTCATTAAGAAGAGAAATGGGCCGGAAGGCTTTCGGTTCCAGCACATCATCAGTCGCCTTAGGAATCATGGAGATATGCACTCTAAGCGCGTCCAGAGAGGGCAAGGAGCCCTGTCGTAACTCATTAAAATAGTCAGCCAAAAATGGTGCCAACAGGGCTGCAAATTTCTTACAATAGAGACCAGAGAAGCCGTCGGGACCTGGGGCCACGGTGGGCTGTAAAGATTTGATAGCTTGGAGCACTTCCGATACGGTGACACCGGCATTGAGGGCCATCTGTGCTGCCTCGGATAATCCAGGAAGTCGGAGATCTTGAAAGAATGCCTCTGCCTGAGCCACAGGTAAGGGATCTGGTTTAGCGAAAAGGCGCAAAAGGAAGTCTGCGAAACGGGAAACAATCTGCTGGGGATTAGAACTACAGCCACCTGCGGGAAGTCGCAGTCGGATCGGTTTATGGGGTTTCCCCACAGAATTGAGTTTCCTGGCCAGCATTGGGCCCGGCTTATTAGCACAGGAATAAAATTTGTGTTTGGTCCAACACAGGGCCCGTTCCGCCTCTGAAAAGGCAAGTAGGTCCAACCTCGGCCGCCAGGGCGTCCCGTGCGCATTTATGGGCCGCAGATGGAAATGACTTCCAACGTGCATCCGCAGGGGCCAGGAGAGAATGAAGCTCCAAAAGTCGGCACTCCCGCTCCCGCTTCCGGATTGCTGCCAGCTGTATAACATGACCTCGCACCGTGGCCTTATGCGCCTCCCACAGGGGCACTGCCGAGTTTTCCGTGAAGTATGTTCATAAGAAAGATTCTATTTGTTGGCAGGTAATCTGAGTAGTCAATAAAGAGTCATTCATGTGCCAATGAAAAGGGTGCCGTTCCGACCCAGAGAGGGCAAGGAGGAGTACCAGGGGGTCATGGTCCGACCAGGGTGAGGAGGGAATAGCTATCCGCCGAACCAAGAGAAGCTGCTGAGCATGCATAAATATATGGTCAATTCTACAAAAACTGTCGTGAGGGTTGGAATAGAATGTAAAGTCGCGCTCAGTTAGGTGAAGTTCCCTCCAGGCGTCCGCCAGCCCCGCCATCTGCAAGAGAGAGCGCATACGTTCCTCCAGCACTAAGTCGTGAGAAGGGGCCGCACTCTGGGCATAGCACCTATCCAATGTGGAAACCAAGGTAACATTTGAATCTCCCAAAAGAAGAAGACCCTTGGAGTGTCGGGAAACAATGGTGCAAAGATGAGAAAAGAATTTATGCTGAAAGCAATTAGGCGCGTAGTAATAGACAAAAGTAACCTCCTTTTCCCAGAGGGTGCCTTGCAGAAGCAAATACCTGCCCGTGGGGTCCGCTATATTCCGAGAACAGACAAAAGGGAGATTGCGTTTGAAAGCTTCTACAAAATCTGGAGGCGCAGGCGGCTGCTGTTTTCTTGCCCATCGGGGCACTGGGAGGACAAGGGGCCAAAGAGAAATCAGGGGACCCCCCTGAGGGTCAGAAATCAGCCGATGCGTCCGGCGGCCGAGGAGGTGATCCCATCCTGGCTGCTGCTCACGAGCGCCCCCAATAAATATTTTTTTAATCACTAACTGAAGAAAGTAACTAGATATATAATAGCACAAAACATAAGAAGTTCTGTCTTGGAGAATAACAATATAACTTTTTCAGGTGAAATATTTGGACATTTAAAAAATAATAAATAAGCTCATTTAAAATCCCTGGCTCACAATGGGTGGAATTCATAAAGGGTGACATGGACTAGAACACCCTTTAGAATTTGGGGCTTTGCACTTAATTTTTTAGTGCTGGTGCCCGATTCATGTACTTGTCAATAATAAGTCTATCAGAGTCTGGCACAGATGTTAGAGTGCCAGTACTTAACACTCCTTCCTCAGTGTGCTCCCTTCCTCCCCATCCACTTCATGGCTGGTGCATGACTGAGATATTTTGTAGTGTGGTAGCCAAGACCTGATGGATAACTGAGCGACTAGTTCTCCATCACGTCCTTCTTGCTTTTGGCTGACAGCGCATGGCACTGGGCAAAGCCATAGCCGCTATTCAATCCAATACCACCCACTGCCATCTGTTGTTAATCATAAGTGAAGCAAACCTGATGGGCTCTCAGCTCCTTTCATTTCCCAAAAATGGGCATTGCTATATTTGGGACCAGGGATACAGTACAGGTCAAGAACAAGCATGCAGGTAAAACAAAGTCCTTATCTGCATACTGGTTTGAGGTCAGAGACATAGGCTCATTTATACAGTACACTGCGTTATTGTGCTTTTTATCAGTGCAGTAGTGTGAATGAACCCTCAGTGCACATTAAAGTAGTTTTTCCTTGCTGTGGCTTTAATTTAAATACTTGGTCCCAACCTAAGGGGCTATGTTGATGGGCTTCAGTTAGCAAATGCAATTACGGGAATTCATAAAGAATGTCTAAGCCACTCTTTAGAATTCAGCAGTGCCTCCACATGACAAATGTTGGTGCGGGCGACAGATTCATATGCCTGTTGTAGATAGGTACATGAATCTGGGGCATGCACCAAGTGTGGAGGTGCACTGAGACCGGAGCGTCCATACGGAGACTTTCAGTACATCTGTGCTTCCTCCCCACCACTGTATCTGTCAGACAGCGCAGTGGCGAGATGTATTACACCTGGATGGGTGGAGCATGATGGGCATTCACTGATTTTAGTTCCCTATGAGGTCCTCTCCCCTTGTCATTGACAGCAGGCAGTGAGCAGCTTCTTAGCCAAAAAACAAGTTACTATTGGCTATAAAATCCACCTGCTGCCTCAGGAAATTACAAGGAGAGAGCAGACCTGACTGTGAAATAGTGTCTCAGCTTCCCCATTAGGGTCTGCCCACTGCAGTGTCACTGATGGCTGTTGGCTGTTGGTTGTGAAGCTGAAAGTGTCCTTAGCAACCAGTGGCAGAGAGAGGATAGCTGTGTGTAGAGGCTGTTCTGCTACACTGTATACAGGGACAGGTACTCTGCCTGTCTCTGTACGCCAAGTTAGATTTGATCTTAATTACCTCCAGTTTCATTATCTATGATGTGGCGGTAAATATTTTTAGGTTTGGTTCATTAATAAAGCCACTTTGTAAAATCGGTGCTATGAAGAATTACCTGAATCTGCCTGCATATGTTGGTAAAGATACTGAAAGGGGCATTAGAGATTTTTAAATCTGATACAGGTCATTTTAAAGGGCCACAGCGCCAGAAAGCTATCTGTAGTGCTTTATTGAATTCCAAAGAGTGTACATTAGATTTCAATTTGAGACGCTTCTGAATTCTTTCAAAATTCAGAGTTTAGGGGAGTAGAGAAATAGGGTGCTTTATGATGTGTTTAGACTAAAGATGCTTTTTCAAATAAAGGTAAATTCTTTCCCATATCTTAAAAATTCCTTGTTATGTCTCTGTTTTGTATTGTATACTTTATGGTGAAAAGAAAAGTTATTTTATTTAATAACAGTTTTACCTTTCTGCCATTGATGGAAATCCCTCTAAATTAAAATATTAAGTATTTATTATCAGCATCCGTTGTCCATGATGCTGCAATCCTAACTTGCTACTTTAGATAATCGAGTGCTTTCCTTGTGTTTTAATAGCCTCTAGCTGTCACTATTAGCATATAGAGATAGCATTAAGATTGTGATTGAATCGGTAATTAGCAGTGTTTATAGTTCAACAATTCCAGAATCCACTTAGGTATATTATAAAGTCTTTGTGTTAATGATGTAATGTTCTAAGATAACTTCACAAAATCCATCAACTACCTACATATTTTGTACCACTCATTATGCAGAAGAGCTTGGATTGCTCCATAAGCCACCACAGTCAGAATATGCAATAAACATAGTAAGCAGCTGTACACAGTCTGGATGGCCCTTGCACTCCTTTGCAGGAGATGGGATAATCACTCAGGTATGATGAATCAGTTCAAACACTTCTTCCAATTCACAAGGATATTAGCAATCCAAATCACCACTTAGTGTATCAGACTTTCCAGACACTGATAAGGGTTCAGCTGCTAACTGCATTTCATTTGCATTCCTAACTTTGAATCAATATTACACTTTGATTACTAGCATTAAAATTAGATGTAGATTATATTAAATATACAATATATAGCCAAAAGTATTGGGACACTCCTCTAAATCATTGGATTCAGGTGTTCCAATTAGCTCCATTGCCAGAGATGTATAAACTGTAAACTGTATAGACTGCCTCTGCAAACATTTGTGAAAGAATGGGTCACTCTCAGGATGGCAGTGAATTCAAGCGTGGTTCCGTGATAGGTTGCCACCTGTGCAATAATTTCCTTTCTACTAATAATTCCACAGTCAACTGTTAGTGGTATTATAACAAAGTGGAAGAAACTGGGAACAACAGCAACTCAGCCACAAAGTGGTAAGCCACGTAAAATGACAGAGTGGGGTCAGCGCATGCTGAAGCGCACAGTGCGCAGAAGTCACCAACTCTCTGCAGAGTCAATAGCTAAAGACCTCCAAATTTCATGTTGCCTTCAAATTAGCACAACAACAATGCACAGAGAGCTTCATGGAATGGGTCTCCATGGCTGAGCAGCTGCATCCAAGCCCTACATCACCAACTGCAATGCAAAGCGTTGGATACAGTGGTGTAAAGCACACTGCCCCTGGACTCTAGAACAGTGGAGATGTGTTCTCTGGAGTGTCCACTCACACTTCTCTGTCTGGCAATCTGATGGATGTGTTTGGGTTTGGAAATTGCCAGGAGAACAGTACTTGCCTGACTGCATTGTGCCAAGTGTAAAGTTTGGTGGAGGGGGGAATATGGTGTGGGGTTGTTTTTCAGGGGTTGGGCTTGGCCCCTTAGTTCCTTTGAAGGGAACTCTTAAGGCATCAGTATACCAAGACATTTTGGACAATTTCATACTCCCAAATTTGTGGGAACAGTTTGGGGATGGCCCCTTACTGTTCCAACAGTGCCCAAAGCAAGGTCTATAAAGACATGGATGAGCAAGTTTGGGGTGGAGGAACTTGAGTCCTGACCTCAACTTGATAGAACACCTTTGGAATGAATTCGAGCGGAGACTGAGAACCAGGCCTTCTTGTCCAAAATCAGTGCCTGACCTCACAAATGCGCTTCTGGAAGAATGGTCAAACATTCCCATAGACATACTTTTAAACCTTGTAGACAGCCTTCCCAGAAAAGTTGAAGCTGTTTTAGCTGCAAAGGGTGGGCCAACTCAATATTAAACCCTACGGACTAAGACTGGGATGCCATTAACATTCATGTGCATGTAAAGGCAGGCGTCCCAATACTTTTGACTATATAGTGTATATTTCTATATTATATGCATGATTTGTAGGAGTATAAACTTAAAGTACATCTTCATTAAATATACTGTAATATCAATGGCAATATCATTCAGTGCCCTAAAAGAAGTTTCACACATCAGTTAACTGCTGCAACATGCATACATCTGTGCACAGGTGGAAGGAAAGAAAATTGCTTGATTCCCCATCAACACAGTCAATGTTCATGGAGGAATCCCTCCTGGGGTGGAGAGCCTTCCCTGCTGGTAGTACACAATAATCACTGCTGACAGCTACAACCGACAGCAGTGATCGCATAAAAAAAAATCCCACTGGCTGGTTGTACTGAAGTTGATTGATGAATTGACTTCAGTATAACCAGCCTGCCCATAGATGGATCAAATCTCAGCTGGTCCCTACTGAACGGGCAGAGATTCAATCCATCTATAGCCAGCTATAGCCTTTTCTGGAAACAACTGACAACTGATGGATTATCTGGATGAGAACAATTTGTAATGAAAAAAAAAGACCATGAATCAGTTTACCAGTCCACACAGAATATAAAAAGAATTGGGTGAATGTTTTCGACCTTCCAAATCATGTTCTTGTTGTTCTTTTCATCTTGAGGCAACCCTGTTCTCACTTTTACCATGAACACTGTCAGACTGACTTACAAATGAAGTGTTTGTATTTCTCCCCTTGCCATGAGTGCACTGCATTTTGCAGCATACATCATAATTGTAAATTAAGATGGAAAGGCAAGGAGCAGTTTGAATTTACATTTCTTCACATGCCCTCCTTTTACCGGTAAATGACCCCATTCAGATCACCAGGACATCCATCAATTAGAATATACACTCCCAGTACTGGTTCAATGCTGTCCTGCTTCACCTTATAGTTTAGGGTACACTGTATGTTCACCTTATGTTTATTAGGTTTTATTGACTTGTGAAACGTGTGGGCTCTCTTTTCTGCCTTGCTTGCAATGATAGAAGTGTTGAGAACCTCCCACCATTATATGTGTTTACTAGATACAGGTACATACATGATACAAGATGAGTGTTGAGTGCTGCATGAACAGAATATATAAAAACCACCCTTCAATAAAGAATATAATACCTAACGTGGTCAAAGCATAGTGAGCATAGTGGTTATCACGTCTGCCTTGCAGCACAGGAGTCCTAAGTTCAACTCACGTTTTAGGACACTGACTGCACGGAGTTTGATGGAGTTTACATGTTCTCCCTGTGCTTGTGTGGGTTGCCTCTCACACCTCAAAGACAATTGGCTCCTTTACAAGTTAGCCCTATTATGTGTATGCATGTATTGTATTGCATATGTATATGCAATTATATATTCTGAATAACAAAAGCCAGAACATCTCACCATCCTCTTTCAATTTTTTTTTAAAGTCCCCCACTAACTAGGCCTATATTTACCATAATAATATGCCATTAACTAGGGCAGCAGGGTTAAAGGGGCAGCACTGATCACAGACCATGATGATGTCTTTATTTCTTTGTTTCCCTTTTTTATCCTCTGGACATTGTTGGCTAAATTTAGCAAGATGACTATAGAGCAGGGGTCTCCAAACTATAGCCTGCATGCCAAATACAGCCCACTGAAAGATTTTATCCAGCCCTCTGATGTAAGACTCAGATGTAAGGAGGGACTTTGATAGGGACTCTCATGTAAGGGGGATTCTGATAGGGACTCTTATGTAAAGGGACCTTAGATGGCCTCGATGGGGATTTTATCAGGAACTCTAATGGGGATCCTGATGTAAGGGGGGACTCTGCTGGGGATCCTAGTGTAAGGGGGGACTCTGATGGACACCCTGATGTAAGGGGAGACATTGGACTAATGGGGATCCTGATGTAAGGGGGACTCTGATGGGGATCCTGGTGTAAGGGGGATCTCTGATGGGGACCCTGTTGTAAGGAGGGACTCTGATGGAGACCCTGATGTAACAGGAAACGCAATTTCTTTGCTTTGTTTTTTTCTATTGCTCTAAATCATACCAAGCTGATTTAAAAAAAAACTCCAAGTAAAACTAATTAATTTACATTTGATTTGTTCCTTTATTAAAATATTTTTTTCATCCCTCATACTGAAAAGTGAGGAGACCCCTGCTTTAGAGGGATGGGGCTATAAAGGATGTCAAGAAGAGTTCTCTAGAAAATAAGACATAATCTTTACTTTCTTTTGTTTGGAGTTTACACATTTGATCAGTAGTTATGCATAGAAAGCAAGCTGTATACTGCTTATAGTATCATATTCTAGCTTTTTGTTTTACTAAAATAATCATGTGATGCAATTGGCAAACGGTTGAGATTATAAAAATTGGTGCCATGGTTCCTACTGCCTAGGGCAGCCTGATGTGTCAATATTGCCCTGACTTAATCAGTAAAGACATATTTCCTTTACCGCATGGGTCTCTAAACTGCGGCCCAAGGACCAGAGATGGCCCTTTGCAAGCCTTTATCCCACCCTTGGTGCACTATTCCTTCCACTGACATCAACAATGGGGCACTATTTCTTACACACCAATGATGGGATACTATTCCTTCTACTAATACCAATGATGGAGTACTACTCCTCCTTCCTACTGACCACGTACCCTGAGGCTATGTTTAGTCTCATTGATGCTGGACCCAGGACATTTTGTACTCTCATTAGCCATAATCTGGCCCTCCCAAAGTCTGAAGGACAATAAACTGGCCCTTTGTTTGAAAAGTTTGAAGACCTCTGCTTTACAGTAACCAACAACAAACATAGTAGTAGCATCATAGACAACCTTTCATAGGTCTGAGTTCAGTAAAATAATCTGATTGGATGCTATGAGTCTCTGCATGTCACACTTTAAATGTGCCATAGAGTCCATGCGGACTGGCTAAAAAATGGCAATGGTTTTGGCAGAAAAAAAGGACATTTTGAGCGTTTTTTTGTACTAGTGTTTCAGAGCGTTTAGCACTTTTTTTTTTTAATGCAAGAAAACTGCTGGCAAAACAGAAGGATTTTTTTTCAAATTTTCAAATAAATTCTTTAAAAATCATACAATGTGATTTCCTGAATCTTTTTTTTAATTCTGTCTCTCAGAGTGGGACTGTACATACAATGTGAATTTCAGACCCCTCCATGATTTCTAAGTGGGAGAACTCTCAAAATCGCAGGGTGTTCAAATACTTCTGTTCCTCACTGTATGGACACCTCTACTGCAGATGTGATATCAATATATATTTATATATATATACAGTATATTGCAGGCAATAGCTATCTTGAAGTTTAATTAACCAAACATTTCCTAAACTCACTCTGATTTATTTGAAATCTAGAACATGTCTTTCAGTCTGGATGGGTAACCTATCATCCCATGCTGCCTCTTATTTAAAACCTGATTTCAGAGATATGCTCAAAGGTATAGCAAGATTGTCTGAGTTTTGCTCCTATTCTACTGTGAATGCAGTGATGCAAAATAGTTACTGTGAAACTCTGATAAAACTTGTATTGTATTTGTGAACCATTACCTTATCTTTATTAGAAAATGGATAAAAGCACATTTCCAAGCTATTGCTTCCAGAAAAAAGGCCTGATAAGCAGATAGAATTGTACAAAACAGCATCCTACCAAGTCATCTTGTCAGACTTGTAATAATAAGCATACTGTTTTTTCTATAAAGCCAACCTAGACCTTAACTGAATGGCATTTAGTTTGCTAAAACGAGCCATACATGGAACAAAATTCAGGCCGTTTCAGCAGGGACCAGGCACATTTTAATCCATGTGTGAACAGGGAGGTTGCACAGAATCGATCAATCCACTTTTGTACAATCACCCTTTCAGATTTTCCTTGATCGATCATCACTGCACGCTATAGCCTGTGGATATCAAGGGTGACCTAACTCAAAAAAAAATAAAATTATGTGGGGTTCCCCCCAAAATCTATATCAGCCTAGCTGGCCAGGAAAGGGGGGACAGAGAGCATGCCCCCCTTCCCTGCTGAACAATATAAAGTGACATGCCATAAACATGGGGAGGAAAACTTGCTAGGTACCCCCCTGGCCAAGTACCTTATCCCCATATTGATAAGGACAAGGGCTTCTTCCCCACAGCCTTGGCCCAGTGGTTGTGGAAGGGAGGGTTGCAGGCAGCGGGACTTATTGGAATCTGGAAACCATTTTAACCCCCCCATCCCCCACATTAATGAGTAAGGGGTACCCCTGGTTACTCATTCTCAAAAAATAACCACTTGGTAACCACGCTATAGCTGAACAGCTGATCACGTGATGAGGTAGAAGGCCAATCACAGTGGCCTTTTACTAAGTGATCAGCTGTGTCTAATAACACAGTAGATCACAGTGCCACTCACCAGTGCCCAGCAGTGCCTCCCATCCGTGCCCACCAGTGCTATCAATCAGAGCCCCCCATCAGTGCCCAGCAGTGCCACCCACCAGTGCCGCCCATCAGTGCAGCTTCATCAGTGCCTCCTCATCACTGCCCACCAGTGCTGCCTCATCAGTGCCACCTCATCAGTGCAGCCTATCAGTGCCCATCAGTGCTGCCTATCTGTGCCACCTCAGCAGTGCCCATCAGTGCAGCCTATTGGTGCCCATCAGTGCTGCCTATCAGCACCCATCAGTGTTGCTTATCAATGCAGCCTCAGCAACACACATCAGTGAAGGAGAAAAATTACCTGTTTGGCAAAATTTATAATAGAAGCAAAGAAAAACTTTTTTTTTCAAATTTTTTGCTCTTTTTTTATTTATAGCGCAAAAAATCAAACACCCAGTGGCAATTAAATACCACCAAAAGAAATCTCTATTTATGTGAAAAAAATTATAAAAATTTCATATGGGTACAATGTTGCATGACCGCGCAATTGGCATTCAAAGTGCGACAGCACTGAAAGCTGAAAATTGGCCTGGGCACAAAGGGGGTATAAGTGCCCAGTAGGCAAGTGGTTAAAACCAGAAAAACATGTCCCACAATGTAAATAAAGATCTTCAATCACAAAATCACAATGAACAATTGTCCTCAGGACCCATTGAAAGATAAAAAAACTGGTGACTATGTACAATGATCTGATCCCTACAGGCTCCATGTCATAACTGACAGCTCCCAGGTGAATGTCAACAAAGTGACTAAGAGCTGTCTGATATCATTGACCAAATCAGAATCAACTTTATTGGCCAAGTATGTGCCGCATGCAAGGAATTTGTCCTCAGTTTAGGGTTTAAAAGTTTTAAATGGCACTCGATGTATGTGGCACAGGGATAAACATTTATGCATATGTGTGTACCACCCCCACACACTATTACATACCCACATGCATTGAGACAGCACTACAATATGTTAGTCTCTCAAGATGGCTGCTAGGGTGTTTACAGTGGTACCCATTACAACCTGGTTTTTATGTTCTTCTATTTATTTTTTTAAACAACTATGAGAGAATGGAATTAAGATTCTGATTGGTTGTTTTGAACACCACAGACTGAACTAATTCTTCCCTCATTGACAGATATGTCATTGTTTTCTAGCTCCCATTCAATCTGTTTTAATTTCCCTTCATTTTGCATTATAAAAACCTGTAGTATGTAGATTTATACATTTCTTGTATAAAAGAGTTGAACATCAGCTTGGGAGCATGTGTTGTATGTTGTACAGTTGTACATAGAGATGAGCGAATCGAAGTATCCGAAGTGGAATTCGAGTCGAATTTCGGAAAAATTTCGATTCGTGCCGAATCCGAAAAACAGCCTAATTCGGACGCGCGAATCGAAATTTTTCCGAAAATGGCGGCTGACATGTGCGGCGACGGAGCGGGGATGTCGGGGAAGGCGCGCAGACAAGGCGCGCTGCCCCATAATGCATTCCTCAACGACATGTGATCGCATCAGCCAATCAGCAGCCAGCCAGCCAGCACTGTGTAATGGTCGAGGTATATATAGCGGCCATTTTGGAAATCTTCATTTGCCTGCAGTCATTGAACAGAGGCAGACCGCTCTGTACTAGGGACAGGGACAGAGTTAGGGCCACAGAAACGAGAATTGGGGACAGAGAGAAGTTACTTAGGGACAGAGAACCATTACTCAGGGACACAGACTTGTTAATGAGGGCCACAGAATCGTTATTTAGGGACAAAGAAACGCTAGTTAGGGCCACAGAATTCATACTCAGGGACAGACAGAATTGTTACTCAGTGCCAGAGAATTGTTACTTAGGGCCACAGAAACGTTATTAGGGCCACAGAATTTTTACTCAGGGACAGACAGAATTGTTACTGAGTGCCAGAGAATTGTTACTCAGGGACAGACAGAATTGTTACTGAGTGCCAGAGAATTCTTACTCAGGGCCACAGAATTCATTCTCAGGGACAGACAGAATTGTTACTCAGGGACAGACAGAATTGTTACTGAGTGCCAGAGAATTGTTACTCAGGGACAGACAGAATTGTTACTGAGTGCCAGAGAATTGTTACTCAGGGACAGACAGAATTGTTACTGAGTGCCAGAGAATTGTTACTCTCACAGACACAAAATTGTTACTTGCACAGACACAGAATTGTTACTTGCACAGACACACAATTGTTACTCAGGGCCACAGAATTCATACTCAGGGACAGACAGAATTGTTACTGAGTGCCAGAGAATTCTTACTCAGGGCCACAGAATTCATACTCAGGGACAGACAGAATTGTTACTCAGGGACAGACAGAATTGTTACTGAGTGCCAGAGAATTGTTACTCAGGGACAGACAGAATTGTTACTGAGTGCCAGAGAATTGTTACTCTCACAGACACAAAATTGTTACTTGCACAGACACAGAATTGTTACTTGCACAGACACACAATTGTTACTCAGGGCCACAGAATTCATACTCAGGGACAGACAGAATTGTTACTGAGTGCCAGAGAATTGTTACTCAGGGACAGACAGAATTGTTACTGAGTGCCAGAGAATTGTTACTCTCACAGACACAAAATTGTTACTTGCACAGACACAGAATTGTTACTCGCACAGAGACAGAATTGTTACTCAGGGCCACAGAATTCATACTCAGGGACAGACAGAATTGTTACTGAGTGCCAGAGAATTGTTACTCAGGGAAGACAGAATTGTTACTGAGTGCCATAGAATTGTTACTCAGGGACAGACAGAATTGTTACTGAGTGCCAGAGAATTGTTACTCTCACAGACACAAAATTGTTACTTGCACAGACACAGAATTGTTACTCGCACAGAGACAGAATTGTTACTCAGGGCCACAGAATTCATACTCAGGGACAGACAGAATTGTTACTGAGTGCCAGAGAATTGTTACTCAGGGACAGACAGAATTGTTACTGAGTGCCAGAGAATTGTTACTCTCACAGACACAAAATTGTTACTTGCACAGACACAGAATTGTTACTTGCACAGACACACAATTGTTACTGAGTGCCAGAGAATTGTTACTCAGGGACAGACAGAATTGTTACTGAGTGCCAGAGAATTGTTACTCAGGGACAGACAGAATTGTTACTGAGTGCCAGAGAATTGTTACTCAGGGACAGACAGAATTGTTACTGAGTGCCAGAGAATTGTTACTCTCACAGACACAAAATTGTTACTTGCACAGACACAGAATTGTTACTCGCACAGAGACAGAATTGTTACTCAGGGCCACAGAATTCATACTCAGGGACAGACAGAATT